>NW_004444306.1:224022-238422 GCF_000243295.1 Trichechus manatus latirostris
GCGTGGTGCTTCTGCCTAGACCGCCATCTTGCTGGAGTCAGTCCCCAGTATTTTTTTAAAAAAGTTTACAGAGCCCCAAAGCAGTTTAAATTTTCAATTCTAGCAAGTTGGTTATACCAAGATCAGTTGTCTTACAGGGAAAAATGGGACTCTGAGAATTAGGAGAGGGGAACAAGAATTGATGCACTGAAAAATTCATCTATTCCCAAATTCCTCTTAATACTTTGGGACTACCAAAGTAGACAACTTCTCCATGTTAATGGCTGGTGTTCCCTCCTTACTTGAACACAGTACAAAGTCTCTATTTCACAATAAAATATGAGCTCCCCTATTCCTACCCAACCTCTTGGCCACCAGAGAAATAAGTGGGGTCAATACACAACAGAGTTCAGATTCGTAAGGGCATAGCCTGATAAAGGAAGGAAGAGACTAACTGAGGAAGAAGCTACAGGACCGAGCCCACATTTTCTGGCAAGATCTGGAGGAGCATTTATAAGATGGGATCCAGAGTTTCAAGAGGATGTAATGTAAACTTGGGTACATTTTTTCATATGAAAGTACTCTTCCAGAACACAGGATTTAGCACTCTTACAAAAATTTCAGGTGATGTGCTAACATGCTGCTTAGATGACTCTTGGAAACTTGAAGGAAGCAATATTCTACAGTTAAGCTGATATGCCAGAAATGCATGACAGATGGTAGAAGTAGTGCTCAACAAGCTCAAATAAGTAAGCATGCTAGAACAGATATACTATTAAAATCCACCAGCCTACTCTGCTCTATGGGGTTTTCAGTTTTCAGCATACAGATTCTGTACATATTTTAAGTTCATACCTATTTCATTTGTTTTGGTGCTACTGTAAATAGGTTTTTTATTTCAAATTCCAATTGCATTGCTGATAAATAGGAAAACATTTGGCCTTATATTCTGTAAATTTTCTGTACTGGCTTATTACTTCCAACACACTTTGCTGTTGTTCATTATTTGAGATATTCTACATTGACAGTCGTGTCAACTGGGAGGAAAGATAGTTTTCTTTCTTTCTTCCTATTCTGTATTCCTTTGGTTCCTTTTATCATCTTATCAGCTTCTAGCAATTCATCAAATATTTGATTGTTCCTAACAATTTATAGCGTTACCAGCTTTTGCTCCAGCTTAGCAGATCTCATCTGTGACTATCTGGATTGACCTCTCTCTCCAGCTTTTAGGGTGGCGTTTTGTTCTGTGAACTTTTCCCTGAAGAGTTCAAGAAAAGTCTGGAATTTTTACTTTGTTCAGCCTTTATCAGTTGTGGGAAGGGCATGATGACTAGTAAACTCTTTACAGGTCATATCTGAAATTAGAAATCTTTTCATACTCTTTTAATAAAACTATGCTCTGATTAAGATCTGGAGTGATGTGCTTTTTTTTGTTGTAATTATACTCATCATCTTTACACTCATAATTTTCCCATTATCTGAAATTCTAGTATACCAGCTAGGCATATCTTTTTCAGGTATAGTGCTTTTCTAGACCAGATCATTTCTAATAGAAGATGATGGGTAGCACGTATGGAGAAGAACACCACTACATGTTGCTATCAGCTTTGAAGAGTGTCAAGAGTCTATATCAATGATAAAGATACAGTAATGCTCAAGAATCTGTCCCTTTATTCAGACCTATAGATAGTCTACTTGCACAGCTAGTTTTAGACAGACTGTTTGTCTTAGTCACCTAGTGCTGCTATAACAAAAATACCACAAGTGGATGGTTTTAACGAAGAGAAGTTTATTTCCTCACAGTTAAAGTAGGCTAAAAGTCCAAATTCAGGGCGTCAGCTCCAGGGGAAGGTTTTCTCTCTCTGTTGGCCTTCTTCTCTTCGGTGTTCCCCCAGACTAGGAGCTTCTCGGCGCAGGGACCCCGGTCCAAAGGACGCGCTCTGCTTCCGGCACTGCTTTCTTGATGGTATGAGGCCCCCAACTCTCTGTTTGCTTCCCTTTCCTTTTCTCTTAAGAGATAAAAGGTGGTGCAGGCCACACCACAGGGAAACTCCCTTTACTTTGGATCAGGGATGGGACCTGGGTAAAGCTGGTGTTACAATCCCACCCTAATCCTCTTTAACATAAAATTACAATCACAAAATGGAGGCCAATCACACAGTTCTGGGAATCATGGCCCAGCCAAATTGATAAACACATTTTTTGGGGGGACATAATTCAAACCATGACACTGTTACGGAAGTATGTTATGTTATGGAAGTATAGCTTTTCCTCCCAAAGAAAAAAGAGGATTAGGAAATGTATAAGGAATCTTTACACTAACTAACCTGTTGCCATGGAGTCAATTGAACTCATAGCGACCCTATAGGACACAGTAGAACTGCCCCATAGGGTTTCCAAGGAGTAGCTGGTAGATTCGAACTGCCAAACTTTGGAGCCCACCAGGGCTCCAAGGAATCTTTATAGGAATCCTTAATTTTTTGAATATTGATGGAATGTAGAGCTCACGTTTCTACTGCCAAAAGAGAAAAGGACAAATATTTTCTCTCCCTGGTTAGCTAGGCCACAGGTATATGTCCTAGGCTTGACCAATAAGATGATCCTGTTAGGTACTATGAATCTTAAGAACATGATTCAAATACCCAAGAATAAGGATCCAATTTTGACTAAATTGGAGAGCAGTTACTGGTAGCCATGCCATCAGGCAAAGATCTTACCAGTTATTTAATTTGACCTCTTCTTTATTTTATTTCACAGGGCCCTGATAGTGCAGTGGTCAAAAATTCGGCTGCTAAACAAAAGGTCGGCAGTTCAAATCCACCAGCTGCTCCTTGGACGCTCTATGGGGAAGTTCTACTCTGCCTTACAGGGTTGTTAATGAGTTTTTTTTTTTTTTTTTTGGTTTTGTTTTACCGCAACCAACTCTTCTTTAGTCCCTGCCTATTAACCAGAGCTAGTTTTTTTTGCATATAACCATAAAAACTGACTGACACGGAAGACTTGTATTCAAAAGAGCAAGATTATTTATTTTATCTATTGAAATCATCGACCATTTGTCTATCAGTTTGTTGTACTGTGGTGGCTTGCATGTTGTTATGATGCTGAAAGTTATGCCACCAGTGTTTCAAACACTAGCAGGGCCACCCATGGTGGAAAGGTTTCAGTGGAGCTTCCAGACTAAAACAGAAAACGAAGAATAGCTTGAGAATCTACTTCTGAAAAAAAGCCAATGAAAACCTTATGGATTCCAACAGAATATTGTCCAATTTGTTTGCTTTGGACATGTCATCAGAAGTAATCAATTGCTAGAGGAAGACATCATGTTGGTAAAGTAGAGGGCCAACGAAGGCAAGAAAGACCGTCAATAAGACGAATTGGCAAAGTAGCAGCAACAATAGACTCAAAGACGCCAGTGATCCTGGGAATGATGCAGGACCAGGCAACGTTTCGTTCTGCTGTAGCTGGGGTCACCATGAGTTAGAGTCAAGTTGACGACAGCTATCTATTTAACTATGCATTGAAAAAATAAGGCCCATAATAATATCTTCAACATAATATCAAAAGTTATTTCTTTTTACTTTTTATTTTACTTTTCTGGTAGGAATAATATAAATAATATACTCAAAATCTAATATTTATTGAATACTTTATAATCTACTGCATACTATGACCTAACAGAATTTACCTTACAATTTAGGTTATTCATTATTCACAGTGTCTCTAATAAGAAAGTTTTTTAATGCCAAAGAGAAGTACTATACTGGCAGTTATAACTAGAATTAGTTATTAAAATGCATTATTGAAGTATTCACTGATAGATCTGCCAGTGAAATATGAACTTCTAAAATATAGTAAATTGATATTCATTTCACTCTAAAGCTATTTCTCTTCAGATTAGTTTCATATACACATAGACACACGAAGAATGACTTTCCTATATACAATATATAGATGTAAAATACCTAATTGATAGTTTTGCAGAAAGTGAAAATTAGTGAGTGTCTTAGTCATCTAGTGCTGCTATAACAGAAATACCACAAGTGGATGGCTTTAACAAAGAGAAGTTTATTTCCTCACAGTCAAAGTAGGCTAAAAGTCCAAATTCAGGGTGTCAGCTCCAAGGGAAGTCTTTCTCTCTCTGTCGGCCTTCTCATCAGTGTTCTCCCAGACTAGGAGCTTCTCAGCACAGGGACCCCTGTCCAAAGGACGCGCTCTGCTCCTGGCACTGCTTTCTTGATTGTATGAGGTCCCCCTGTCTCACTGCTCACTTATGTCTTTTATATCTCAAGACATTGCCTCAGGACACAATCCAGTCTTGTAGATCAGGCCCTGCCTTACTAACACAACTGCCACCCATCCTCCCTCATTAATGTCACAGAGGCAGGTTTACAACATTCAGAAAAATCACACAGTACCAGGAATCTTGGCCTAGCCAAAGTGATATACAATTTTTTGGGGGACATAATTCAAACCATGACAGAGAGGAAAGAAAACATTTTGAATAAAAGTCCCTGCTCTCTAGTTGAAGCACATTTATTATATTGAAGTTTTAAAATATTTTTCTTAAGTTTTATAATCTGGATGAACAGAAAAATGTATTAAACACGTAGCGATATTTATCATTAAATAAGGAAATAATACTCACTAATTAATGTCAAAAGGAAGTGTTTTTAAAGTAGAATATCCATGAACACTATTCTACAAATCGCAATTTATTATTAGGTTTACTCTCAGCTTAAATTTGCCTGTGAGTTAATTCACATGAATGCATGCTACTTTAAAAGGTCTAAGAAGACAATGGGGAATTACCTGGGATATAATGAAAAAAAAATTTTCTCATAGATAAGATAAAAATTCTTATATAGATATCTGTTAGCTAAACTAAAGCATTCAAATAAGTACCATGTGATCAGTGATTTTTTTCATTTTTTTAGACGTTCCTATTTCATCCCACTTTGATTTTGAGGGCACCCACATCCATACATAAACACACAATGTATTTTTAAGAATAACTACATATGTATGCCTATATCATTGCTGCTATTGTTAGCTGCTATCAAGTTTGTCTGATTCATGGTAACCCCATACACAGTGGAACTAAACGCCATTCCTATGATATGTTGCTGATCGTACAGTTGCAACCCATAGGGTTTTAATTGTCTGATTTTCAAAAGTAGATTGCCAGGCCTTTCTTCCTAGTCCATTTTAGTGTAGAAGTTCCACTGGAACCTGTTCAGCAACATAGCAACACATAAATCACCACTGACAGATGGTAGTGGTTACACATGTGGTGCGTTGGCCAGAATCAAACTTGGGTCTCCTGTATGGAAGGCAGGAATTCTACCCCTGCACCACCACTGCCCCCATACCTATTTCATTGGGCATCTATATACAGCCATTAGTCTCTTAACTTCTGCTATATGTTCTGTGAAATAGGATGCATAATTCAGACGTTTTTCAAACACCGTATTTTATACATACAGTCCCTGGGTTATGAACATCAGACTTACACACAACCCCTAGTTATGCACCAACTCCCATAAAGCCTATTATATTAAAAATCTGAGGTACATACAATGCTTTTTAATAACAAACAGGTGCTACTTTCAGACTGACCTCAAAACATTATTATTATTACTACTGTATTATCATGTTAAAGATGTTTTAGTGTATGTAGAAGTGTTTCTTTAATATTGTTTATGCATAGAAAGATACCCAAAACCCATTGACCTTGAGTTGACTCTGACTCACACTGTATACTATATACTAAGACAAATATTCGACTAACTGACATTAGATGCGTCTGCTATGTCCCATTCTCCAACTGGAATTTCCGAACTCCATTATAATCTTATGGGACCACTGACTTACATGCCGTTTCATGTTGCCTGAATGGATGTTATGAGGTGCATGACTGTATTAATTTCTAAAAGTGTAATTCTCATATAATTTAGCCATAAGATTGACAAATGAAATTAGAAATAGTGATTAAGACATAGACATTCAATAATTACATATGATACTATGCCGCAAATTCATGAGTAGTTATCAATAGGATTTAGAATTACTTTAAATTAAAAACAAACTTATACAATGTAACAATTATGCAAGAAGATTTTGGATTCATTTTAAAGTCTGAAAATTAGGTAAAATTAACATTTACAGACCTGTCCAGCATTTCTACAAAGTTAGCTGATCTGGCTTCAAATGCTAAGAAGTCTTGTTTTGAATGTGTAAATCTTAACATAGTCTTGGTATCAGTGTTCTCAGTAATAGCTCTTAAGTTTTTATTGGTGGTGATAGTACTGGTGCGTTAATGAGTAGGAAGACTTGACTGAGAAAAACGTTAGGTTATAGGAAAAATCATGGGATTTTTGTTGTTGTTTTTATCTCTAAGTTCGTAATTTGTAAAAGATCATACGTGTTGTATAACTCTTAGTATTTTTTTTAAATTTAATTCCTAATCATAACCTTCAATCAAAAAAAGTCTATTGCCACATCCAAACTCCCTGAGGATCTGAATTGCTGGGCTGAGGGCTGTGGGGACCATGGTCTCGGGAAACAGCTAGCTCAATTGGCATAACACAGTTTATGAAGACAATGTGCTACATTCTACCTTGGTGAGTAGCGTCTGGGGTCTTAAAAGCCTGTGAGCAGCCATCTAAGATACTCCACTGGTCTCATGCCTTTGGAAGCAAGGGAGAATGAAGAGAACAGGATACAAGGAAAAGATTAGTCCAAAGGACTAATGGACCACAGCTACCAAGGCCTCCACCACACACAAAAAGACCAGATTTACTGGCCTGAAAAAGACTGGAGAAACACTGAGAGTATGGCCCCCGGACACCCTTTTAGCTCAGTGGTGAAGTCACTTCCAAGATTCACCATTCAGCCGGGGATTGGACAGCCTCATAAAACAAAACATTCACTAATGAGGCACAGCAGTCCAGGGACAAGGACTAAAGGCAGGAGGGGACCGGAAAGCTGGTGATAGGGAACCCAAGGTTGAGTAAGGACTGTGTTGACATGTTGTGGGGTTGTTAACCATTGTCATAGGGCAATATGTGTACTAACTGTTTAATGAGAAATTATTTTGTTCTGTAAACCTTCATCTAAAGCACACACACACACACACACAAAATTATCTATGTGTGATCAAATTAACCACAGCAACTGAAAAGGTTTGATGGGAAGCCTAGGGGACAGTGAGTTGAAGATAATGGTGATGGAATAATTTGGAAAATGATAGTGAGAATAGCAGCACAACTGGAAGAACATAATCAATGTCACTGAATTGTACATGTAGAAATTTTTGAAATGGTGTATCTTTGGCTATGTATATTTTCACCAAAAAAAAAAAGGCCCTCCAAGGTCGAGAAGGGAGAGTGTCAACATGTCGTGGGCAACGTCATAAAACAATACGTGTGCTGACTGTTTAATGCGAAACTATTTGTTTTGTAAACCTTCACCTAAAGTACAATAATAAAAAATTTAAAAACGTCTATTGCAATAGAAATAATTAAGGCTTTTGGATTTTAAATTCAAGCTAATGTCATACCTAATTTAATTTAAGTCACATTGTCCTCTAACCCATCAACACATCTTTCCTGTTCATTATTTCTTTACACACTGTCAAATTTTCAGCCCTCATCCTCCAGTCTCCCAGTCAACACCTACATCAGCCTTTAAGTCTCAGAGTCAACACCTAAATCAGTCATTGAGTGTCATGGTCAACACCTACATCAGCCACAAAATAACACTGAATTATAGCACAATTTCCCCAAGCAGCTTTACTGCTCCCGCTTTCTAATTCCTTTAATATTCCAGATACCGGATCCAAATTAATTTTCTTCATTTTTTTTGTAATTCAGTGCTCTTGTTAAACCTTTCCAATGAATCTCATTGCCTATAGAATAGTGTTTTGCAATGGTACAAGGGTCACCAGTTTAAAATGCTTCCAAAAGTTACTGCTTATAATCCTGAAACCCATTTGGTGTTTCTTTCCTTTTTTTCCTTTTATGCTATTCCCCAAATCCTAGGAGAAGCCACCTGCCCCCCAAATTTGTTCAGACATTTACATAACTTTGACTTGGATTAATGCAATTTTTTTCTTTCTATTTCTAATTGAGATCTTTTGATCATTGTCTTTTGTGGGTATCCTTGATCATCTCACCTTCTATTAAGATTCCCCTACAACTCTGTAAGTATTCTTGTGTGGATTAGCATTTAGCAAAAGTAGTACAGTGAAACCTGTGAGAACTGGAACTCGAACGGACCACTTTGCTCTTCCAGGTTTCACAAGCTTTCCATCTTTAACAGGATGCAGTCTTACCACATTTCTCTCAATCTCTATTACTGGAAAATATTTGAGTTTTCCGTCTCTGACAGATATCCACCTTATCCAGGTTCTGGATTTCACAAGTATTAGTACAAAACCTTTTATATAATAGCTGCCAATTGGATATTTAGTGAATGATTATTGAATAAATAAACAAGCAAGAAACAATGGAAAAATAGTAATTATGTTAGTAAAGAAAGTAAATCAGTCCTCAAAGTAGAAATAAAACATTTTTTGTTTGTGTATTCTGTCAGCATTCCTACTTTGTACCTTCAAAATATGCTATTTCTTATATCTCTTACAAGACAGAAATTCTTTGGACCCTCCAAGTTTAAGTACATCTGTCTCAAAATTTTTCATACTCCAGCTTTGTAGGAAGACAATTATTATGTGATACAAACTTTTGGCCTCACATAGCAAACTTCTCTAAAAGCTGAAACTTTGTAGAATTTTAAAAATACAGTGCACTATTGACCTGATTGTCTAATACCCAACAGATATCAGTTTCTTGGGCTTAGTTCCCACCTTATCTTTTGATGTTGCTGTGGAAGATGTGAGTACTTGCAACACCAGCAACCTAATTAAGAACACTTTTGTCACTAGGGGATATCTCATACCTTCTTCATACTCAATCATTATGTCCTGAAATATACAGGGTGGGGTAACGCATCTTATAAATGCCAATGTATTTAGGTTCTAATCACAGATACTTCATCAACTGAGGGAAAAAAAAAAAAAAAACCTCAGTAGGTACACCATTTGCAAAATCTGGGACAACTTACACGTAATTTCAGGAATCAGCAGGGACACACAGCTGGAGAAAAATAAAAAGCTTGCTGTAATTGAAAATTGCTTTGCAGCTTATTTGTGATTCAAATGAAGCTCAGTTCTTTGAAATCTTGTTTAGCAATTAAATCTGTTTTACTTAGGCAATGAAATATTGTCTATTGTCCTGGAAAGATCAAACTGGTACAGACATCTTAGCATCGGATGATACATGAAAATGTGAATTTAAGAAAATGTAGCTAAATTGACCACCACAAGCAGAGTAATGGGAGGAATAGCCAGCTCAGTTGAATTATCCATATAATTTGAAAATTCTAAATTAAACTGGATCATTATATTAGCAAGAAAGATTAATAATGACGTAGCCAAGTGCCATTCCAAGAATTAAACCTTCTCAGGGACTTCTGGTCTGTACAATCACTTCTTTTGTTCAAGTTTTTCTAGTTCACTAATTTCCCTTGTGGGTCTGTTATAAAAGTATATGCAAATAAATTTTTGGCTAATAAAATCTATTATCTTTAACTATGCTCCAAGTTTCATTGTTTCCCAACAGCTGCTTCAAATAAAATGAAAGTAACACAAAGAGAAGGAAATATTTCCCACTCTTCTAAGACTTCACTCTCAGAAACTAAACTAAGTAACAAAATGAAATTTATTTGATTCACTTTACAGCTCTGAGAACCTGCAATCATCCTCCAACTTTTTAGGAATATGGTTTTTGACAGCTTTTTTTTTTTTTTTAGTTAATATTTTTTCTCTGTTGAAAGGCTTATGTACATTTTCTTCTACTTTAATCTGCTTTCCCATAGAGAATGTAATAAATTCCCCTAAAATATTTGCATATCTCTGTATTTCTTTCGGTAGGCTGTTTACTTTAAGGCTCTCATATAAGATGAATTCACCATGGTAGCTACAGCTTCATTATTAACATAGCCTGCATGGCATAATTCAAAATACAGGTTTCCCACACTGTCCAAAAGTAGAGCCCTCCTGTGAAAACTTTTGTAAGCCAAAATGGTTCAAAGCAAAGAAGCAATTACCGTTAATTTATATAGGAAAAAAATTTCAGCGTTCCCAGACCCAAAAGATAACCTACCAAATCATACCAAATAACACATAAAACCTAAAATAACACTAACATATAGTATTTCCAGAGACAGTTCAATACTACAGCAGTTTGATGCTGAGATGCTGAGTGGAGTTCCCGGGAGAGGAGCCTGGCGACTCCACTCTAGCTGCTTAGAGTGTACACTGTGGCTTCAAAGTCTCCATGCAAAATAAACTCTAAATGCTAGTTTCACTTTTCGCCTCTTTCCATAAAAGCGAAAATCCTCCCTGGATTTCTTTCGGTTATCAAAAACATATTAACGTAGGTCTTTTGTAAAAGTGAAATGGCGTAAGGCGAACTTTCGAAAAGGGGAAGATAAATGTAAAGAAAAATTCTTTATCATCTTTAAGACTTCACTGAATGAATATTGCCAGTACATTTCAAAATGAAATAAACCCGTTCCCCTGGAGTCATTCCTACTCTAGTGACCCTATAGGACATAGTAGAGCTGTGCCATAGGGTTTCCAAGGAGCGTCTGGTAGATTTGAATTGTTGAGCATTAGGTTAGCAGCCATAGCTCTTAACCACTAAGCTACCAGGGTTTCCTCAAAATGAAATAGAAGGGTTCATTTAGACTGGCTCTCTTAAAAGGTGAATTGGTCTGGTCTGATTTCACAAAAACTTTTTGAATCATTCTGCTTTCTGCAAGGGAAGGTTTCTAGCTGATGTTTCTTTATCCTCATTGATATGCTTGATTATAAATTATAAGTGGACTAGCTGACAAACCTGTGCTCACCGAGCATGTTCATGTTGAGAGCTAGTTTTACTATTCTGATGAAGGAGAAATATAAAGAAAAATATATAAAATATACAAGTGCCCAGGGAATTAGCATTTTACTGTGTTTACTGAACTTGAAAAAGGTCATATGCCTTGAGGGAGATAAAGCAGTGTCTTAGGGTTCAAAATGTTTGCTACATTTCAGTCTTCTCTTTCCAGAGCACAAGAGTTTAGGATGTCCTTATCCACTTCCTCCCTGCCTAATGCAATAGCAGTATCTTAAAATTAGAAGGAAATGAAAGCTGCAGTTTTCAAGAATTTTTGTTTGTCTATCACTTAAAATAACTTTAGTTAAATATGTAGCCATAGGAAATTTTAAGTTAAAATATAAATACTTCATTATAAACTTTAATATTTGCAAAAAGTGGAGTGTACATTTTTATATGCTATAATTATATTTTCATCAAAAACTTGGAACTGTAGATCCAGCTAGGTTTTTAACAGACAATGCTCATCATTACCTAATTAGTAAAGCCATTTCTTAAGGTCACTCAGTCAAATCAAACTTATTTTCTTTCAGAAAAAAAGTGACCTGCTTATTTATTTCTAAAGAACATGTTAATACATGATCCCATGACAACCATCTCATGTCTACTGAATATACTTCTCAGAATATTTGAGAGATTGATTAGGCTGGAAATTTGCTAAGAGTTTCTGGTTTGGAGGATAAAATAAGGCACTGACTCCTGCAATTATGTTTTGTTTTGCTCTTATTAGGCCCTCGCTCAAATGCAAGATACTGTCAAGTGGTCTGTTTTTGCCTTAATCCTCAAAAAGAAATATTAAAAAAGGAGAAGAGACGCAGACTCTTTTTTGGGGGATAAAGTTGAATAACTGAAAAATAATTTTCTTAAAATTATTTATGTCTTTGTTTCTGCTAGAGAGTCTTCAAATATTCACAGGAATATATATGCTCTAGTTTGAGTTTGAAGACCCTTGCTTGGGATATCATGTAACTCTTGTTGCTAGTTGCCATCAAGTTGGCTCAAACTTGTGGCAACCTTATGTATAACAGAGCAAAATATTTCCCGGGTCTGCCCCATCTTCATGATCATTGGTATGTTTGAGTCTATTGTTAACAGCTATTGTGTAATGCCTTTTGACCTACAGAGCTCATCTTCCGGCACTATATTGGACAATATTCTGCTGTGAATCACGAGTTTTTCATTGGCTAATTTTCAGAAGTATATCACTAGGCTTTTCTTGCAAATCTGCCTAGGAAGCTCCACTGACATCTACCTACCATGGGTGACCCTGTCAGTATTTCAAGTACTTGCAGCATAGCTTCCATTGTTACAGCAATATGCAAGATACCACAGTATGACAAACTGACAGGTGGATGATTGATCATGTAACTAACCCGTTGCTGTTGAGTTGATTCCGACTCATAACCACCCTATAGGACAGAGAAGAACTTCCCCACAGGGTTTCCAAGGAGTGACTGGTAGATTTGAACTATCGACCTTTTGGTTAGCAGCCGAATGCTTAACCACTGTGAAAAAAAAGGCTAAAAATCATTTAATTACCTATATCAAAAGCTAGAGTTAGAAAAGTCCTTGTATAGTTTTCTTCTTGAAATCTTCCTTGTCTGATCCTACCATATGCATATTGTTTCTTGTATAATGAACCATTGTTCATTTTACTTTAGAAGTTGAAGAGACTACTATAATTGGAGGCTGAGGCAGAGAAATCAGGAATTCTGGGCTGTAGAATCTAGATTTTAAAGTCTAGATTGTATATCATTCATGATGCTGGAATAAGGTCTGGAATCATATGATCTTTGGGGATTTGGGCACATATTCAAATGCATATACTGGCTCTCTTGTTCACTTTGCACAGACACTACATAATTCGTCTACTTTGGGGGTTGAGAGCTGGGGATCAAGCTTTAGAATTTATATAACAAGAATAACTTAACTTGCCTGCTCCTTGATTCTATCCACAACACACACACACACACAATATTAAAGTAGTATCTACAAGAGAGCCTCTGGGAACAAGAGATATCTATATGTTAGTTTCTAAAGATTGAGCGCTCAACTACTAGCCAAAAGGTTGATGGTTCGAACCTACCCAGGGGTGCCTAGGAAGACAGGCATGGCAATCTTCTTCTGAAAGATCACATTCTTAAAAACCCTATGGAGCACTTCTAATGTACACACATGGAGTCCTCATGAGTCAGAATCTACTTGACAGCAACTAACCACAACAAAGGAGCCCTGGTGGTGTAGTGTTTAATCAACTCAGTTGCTAACTGCAAGTTTGGCACTTCAAACCCACCAGCCACTCTGTGGGAGAAAGATGTGGCAATCTGCTTCCATAAAGATTTACAGACTTGGAAACCCTATGGGACAGTTCTACTCTGTCCCATAGGGTCACTATGAATTGGAATCGACTTGATGGCAATGGGTTTGGTTTTGGTTTTTAATCACAACAACTTTAAATTTCTGTAAGTGAGGGGTTGGCTTTGGCTTTTTGTTGTTGTGGTTGTGGTTCCTCTGGTTATCTCATCAGGTAAGCTTAGCACTTAATTGAGACTTAAAGAATATTGACTGACTCGTTTTAGCAATCTTGATTTTAAAGTTATAGACCAAAAGATAATTATCACAGGAAATCTTGCTTCCAGCAAGCAACTCAACTAAAATGGTGATTATAATCCATGTAAACAAAGCATATGGTCAAAATTAAATAGAAGATACATAGCAGGAAGCAAAAATAAACTATGTTTGCATGCATTTTCCTCGTTTAGAAATTTCCATTTTTTGAAACTGGGCAGGGAATCCTGAGACATCCAACTAGTTACATAAACACGGGCAAATTTCTTAAATCCACTCTTAAATTTCAGCATCTGTAAAGTAAATACATTGACCTAGGTGACAAAAAAAAATTCTCTTTGTATGTTTACAGTTTTTTAACTTCATGACTTTTTCTACAAACATCTATCCATTTCCATGTTTTGACAGAAGGATATTTCTTCCTTTATACATTTTCCCTTAACATATTTTCCTGTAGGGATTAATACTTTTTAACTCTTAATTTACAAAACAGGAGAAGTAATTATTGTCCATATTAAACATTTCCATTCCCATGACTCTATGGTCATCATATATTTAAGCAATTATTCCTTCTAAAAAAATCAAAATCGAGTGATTTCCATGTTCCAGGAACTGGGGATACAACATTTGCCAAGAAAAATCTAGTTCTTGATGCTTATGAGGACATAGTTTAGCCAGGGGAAAGAAATAAGACATTATAACAAAGTGTAATAAATGTCTCATAACTATCAGTGCCACAGAAACACAACTGGGGTTATTTAAGTCAACATCATCTATAACACACCCTTCTTATCCTTATTAGCATTCATGGGATTTTTAGGCCACTTGTACCATCTTCAAAGATGGAAATAATTAT
>NW_004444306.1:239041-240204 GCF_000243295.1 Trichechus manatus latirostris
AACATTAACCATACAGTCAGCCATGTATACATGACCAAGGCTCAATAAGATCTCTGGACCACTGAATGAGCTTCCGTGGTTGGCATACTCCATGCTACAACATCATTTTTGGGTGGAGTTAGTGCTATTCATGACTCCACTGGGTGAGGACAACTGGAAACTTTACACTTGAAACTCTCCTGAACATAGTCCTCCATACATTTGGCTGATTGAAATCTATATCCTCTCAATATAAAATACCACACTTATGAGTATTGTAGCTTCCAGTTATTTCTGTGAGTCCTTCTAGAGAATTAGGGAATCCAAGGGTGGTCTTGGGGACCCCATAACTTGCAATTGTGCCAGAGGTGAGAGTGGACTTGGGGACTTCTCAAACTCTAGGGGTAGAAACTATATTATGCTGACTTTTTCTGAGGAAAAATTAGAGAGCATCTTTTCACTGGACTAAATCAGGGATCAGCAAATTATGGCCTATAGATCAAATAAGGCCAAACAACTGTTTTTGTAAATAAAATTTTGTTGGAATACAGTCAACATACATTCTATGGCTTCTTTCACACTACAATGGCAGAGTAGTGATTATGGAGAACTCAAGGCCTGCAAACCTAAAATGTGTACTATCTGGCCTCTTACAGGGGAAAAAAAAAAATGCTTGCCAATCCCTTGAATAAATTATGGTATTCATGAGTTTTTGTCCAGATTCATGAAGGATTAGACAGATTTGTATGGAAATCTAGGACAGTATCCTTGAGTCTACAACCAGTTTTCTGGCAACATTATGATTTGTTTGCTATACTTATGAACCTTGGGCCATACAAATTACACCTACTCCTCACTAATTGACTATCTTGTTATCCAACATTTTGCATTTATGACAATAGTAAAAAATCTATCCAACTATTTTGCTCATTAATGACATACATTTGGCTGTGACGAATGCCAAGATGCAAGGTGAGAATTTTGCTGGCTGTGACAGTTAAGGTTATGTGTCATCTTGGCTAGGTCATGATTCTCAGTGGTTTGACAGTTATGTAATGATGTAATTTGGCTGTCATATAATAATGAAATCATCTTCCATTTTGTGATCTGATGTGGTCATCCTCCATTTTCACATAATGTCAATTTTCACATAACAACTTGGTCTTTGGAACCTAACAGTGTAG
>NW_004444306.1:241530-243182 GCF_000243295.1 Trichechus manatus latirostris
TGTTCCCTGTTTGGATGGTCATTGGTGGTACCTGGGCACCATCTAGTTCTTCTGGTCTCAGGCTGATGGAGTCTCTGGTTTATGTGGCCCTTTTTGTCTCTTGGGCTAATATTTTCCTTATGTCTTTGGTAGTCTTCATTTTCCTTTACTCCAGGTAGGTTGGGACCAATTGATGCATCTTAGATGGCCACTTACTAGCTTTTAAGGCCCCAGACGCCACTCACCAAAATGGGATGCAGAACATTTTCTTAACAAACTTTGTTATGCCAATTGACCTAGACGTTTCCTGAAACCATGGTCCCCAGCCCCTGCTACTCTGTCCCTCAAAGTGTTTGGTTTAGTCCAGTTGTGCTGACTTCCCTAGTATTGTGTAATATCCTTCCCTTCACTTAAGATAATTCTTATCTACTATCTAGGTAGTGAATACTGCTCTCCCTCCCCACCCTTGTAATCATCAAAGAATGTGTTCTTCTGTGTTTAAAGCTTTTCTTGAGTTCTTATAGTAATTGTCCTTTCCTGTCTAACTAATTTTACTCAGTATAATGCCTCCCAGATTCATCCATGTTATGAGATATTTTGCAGATTCATCATTGTTCTTTATCGTTGCATAGTATTCTCCCTTGTGAATATACCATAATTTGTTTATCCATTTGTCCATTGATGGGCACCTAGGTTGTTTCCATCTTTTTTACTATTGTGAACAGTGCTGCAATGAATATGGGTGTGCATATATGTATTTGTGTGATGACTCTTATTTCTCTAGGGTATATTCCAAGGAATGGGATTGCTGGATCATATGGTACTTTATTTCTAGCTTTTTAAGGAAGCGCCAAATCGATCTCTAAAGTGGTCATACCATTTTACATTCCCATGAACAGTGCATAAGTGTTCAAGTCTCTCCACAACCTCTCCAACATTTATAATTTTGTGTTTTTTGGATTAATGCTAACTTTGCTGAGGAGAGATGGTATCTCGTCATAGTTTTGGTTTGCATTTCTCTAATAGTTAATGATCATGAGCATTTCCTCATGTATCTGTTAGCCATCTGAATGTCTTCTTTGGAGAAGTGCTTGTTCATATCCTTTGCCTATTTTTTAATTGGGTTATTTGTCTTTTTGTTGTTAAGGGTTTGCAGTATTTTGTAGATTTTAGAGATTAGATGCTGATCAGATTTGTTGTAGTCAAAAATTTTTTCCCAGTCTGTAGGTCTTTTGGTGAAGTCTTTTGATGAGCATAAGTGTTTGATTTTTAGGAGGTCTCAGTTATCTAGTTTCTCTTCTGGTGGTTGTGCATTCTTACTTACGGTTTGTATTCTGTTTATGCCATGTGTTAGGGCTCCTAGCATTGTCTCTGTTTTTTCTTTCATGATCTTTATCTTTTTAGATTTTATATTTAGGTCTTTGATCCATTTTGAGTGGTTTTTGTGCATGTTATGAAGTATGGGTCTTGTTTCATTTTTTTGAAGATGGATATCCAGTTATGTCAGTACCATTTGTTAAAGAGACTATCTCTTCCCCAATGAATGGAATTTGGGAATTTGTCAAATATCAGTTGCTCATAGGTGGATGAATTTATGTTTGGATTCTCAGTTTTGATCCATTGCTGTATGTGTCTGTTGTTGTACCAGTACCAGGCTGTTTTGACTACCGTGG
>NW_004444306.1:244982-245737 GCF_000243295.1 Trichechus manatus latirostris
TGCTCTTGCTGTGTCCCAAAGGTCTAGTGGGATGTGTTTTCATTCTCATTTGATTCTGTGAATTCCTTTATTCCATCCTTAATTTCTTCTATAACTCAGTAATTTTTGAGCATGGTGTTGCTCAGTTTCCACGTGCTTGATTTTTTTTTCCTTGCTTTCTCTGTTATTGATTTCTACTTTTATTGCTTTATGGTCAGAAAAGATACTTTGTAATGTTTCGATACTTTGGATTCTATTAAGGCTAGATTTATGGCCTAATATGTGGCGTAATATGGAGAATTTTTCACTGGAAAAGATACTATAATTGGCTGCTGTTGGGTGCAGTGTTCTGTGTATGTCTATGAGATCAAGCTGGTTGACTGTGGCATTTAGATCCTCTGTATCTTTATTGACCTTTCTGGATGTTCTGTCCTTCACTGAAACTGATATGTTAAAATCTCCTACTATTACTGTGGATCTGTCTATCTCTCTTACCAGTGATGTCAGTGTTTGTTTCATGTATTTTTGAGCCCTGTAGCTGGATGTGTAAATATTTATTATGATTATATCCTCTTAGGTTTATTGACCCTTTAATCATTATATAGTGTCCTTCCGTATCCTTTGTGGTGGATTTTACTTTAAAGTCTATTTTGTCAGAGATTAATTGCCACTCCTGTCCTTTTTTGATTGTTGTTTGCTTGATATATATGTTTTTTATCTTTGAGTTTTAGTTTGTTTGTGTCTTTAAGTCTAAAGTGTGTCTCTTGTAGGCAGCT
>NW_004444306.1:255236-256358 GCF_000243295.1 Trichechus manatus latirostris
TATATGTTTTTAAAAACAATTTATCTATATCATGATTATTTTATGACACACAATATTGCTGATTTTCTAAAAATGTTGATAGCTTATGTTAAATGCCATCTGAGAATATTAATATGCATTATCACATATAATATAAAAACAAATTTTATCAAGGCAGAGGAGCCTCTCTACTTCCCAATTTTGTAGATACAAATACATTTATAAAACTGCTTTATTTTGTTTATGGGAAATCTGTTTATAAGATACTTACAAATATAAGATATTGCTAATACTAGTGTCTTTCAGAGTCCATTTATTGGAAAACAATTACAATACTTAAAAAATTATGTAACACTTGACTGGTTCTTCTAAGTCATTATACTTAAATGTGCATTTAGCCTAAATGTGAAATACATTATCGTTTATGACTATTTAAGTTACATTTTATACTGCTAATGTACATTTTCACTAAATGAGAGAAAATAGGACAAAAAGTTCCAATTACAGTTATTGATAATCAGGTTTTGCTGCATTTTAGTACCAGAATTCACCCCTAGTGTATATCAGAAATTTCCAGGGAGTGTCTGAAAGTGTCCTGTCAATCATTTCCATGCATTATTTGTTAAAGTGTCAAACAGGCAAAGAATAAATTTTACAATATTATAGGGAAACTTAATTTCTTTATCTCTGTGCCACATCCATTTAGGGCATTTTATGAGAAAAAAAAATCGTCTTTAATGTAGAAGATTTCATGATGTTATGTGCACCTAGTTCCTATAGTGCCTTTTTGATGGTTCTGAGGAAATGCTTCTATCACAGCTTCGTTAGTATTGGCAATATTGCAGGGTAATAAAACCCCATGAAACTGTTTATGGAAATGCAATTAAGCTACTGATTTAATAACCAAATATTCAAGGGTTCTCTTTTTTTCTTTTTCATTCATTTGATCATGGACAGCTCAGAGACAATGCGTACACATCCAAAAGCAGATTTTTGTTTTGTTTTGTTTTGAATCATCCTAACCAATCATTTTCCCATTAAGAACTGAGTTATAACTTTAAATATGTTGGAATTCCTTCTAATATTCCACCTAGAATTTAAGGTTTAAAATGAAAAACTATTGATATTGTTGTTAGGTGCTGT
>NW_004444306.1:257257-259511 GCF_000243295.1 Trichechus manatus latirostris
GCTAACTATGAGTCAGCTTGTTACTGAGGACAATGGAATAGGAAGATTATAATTTACTAAATTATACTACTTTTACATATCCTTTATATGCCAAATTTGTATGGGCTTTTTTCTATTTCTACCTCAAATTCTGATATGAAAATTATGTAATTACTATAGGCTAATAAGTCATACTATTTCCTTGTAATTATTCTGATAATTATTGAGGGAGATATGGACTCAAGGAATTGAGCCAGGAGACTGGAAAATGAATTACTTTTATATATTTTTTCAGTCCAAAAATACTTTGGCATATTTCAAAGTCATGTCCTTTGACTTTTAATAGTATTTATTTAATTTTTCAGAAATATATTCTAAGCTGTAGTATATAAATCTTTGATGGGTGTGCTCGTTTTAATTTCACAGTTGGATATTTGCCATTGTTCTATATGAAAAGTTTGGTTAGAAAATATTAAAATTTTGAACGTTTGATTGAGAGATTATGCTGAGTGAAAGAAGTCATTTATCAAAGAATAAATAAAGCATGCTGTCGTGTATGTAAAATTCAGAATTCTATAGAGATAGAATGTATCAGTACCTGTCTGGGGTGGAATTTTTGGGAAAAGGAAATGAAGAAGTTTATAGGTGAAGGAAATACTTTATATGTTGATTGTGTAGGTGGTTACCTAGGTTTTTAAATTTGTTAAAACTTTTAAAAACTTAAAATACATGTATTTGTTGTAATGCAAATTATCCCTCAATAAAACTTATTCAAAATAGTTGGATAGGAGAGAAGCAGTCAACAGAAATGGAAAGAAAAACATAAGGAAAGAGAAAATAGTATCAATGCATGTGAATTGTCTTTGATCAAATCAGGTTTGGTCTCACCTTCTTTTCATTATATTTTAATTTATATAAATGTTTCATTTCTATTTCTTCCTTCATATGTCTTATATTCTTATGTACTTTAATGTATGTTTATATAAGTTACGGATATCTTACACTTGGATTATAAACTTTGTGCCTACCTTTGAAGAAGCTTTGGAAGTGTGATTCTGACCCCAGGCAAAGATAAGAATGACATCTGCTAGCTGTTGATTCATAATAAACTGTTCATAGCTTGAAACTCCCCAGAAGACAATGTCAACTTGTTTACATTGTTTTGGGATAGTTAGTTTGAGGTTTTACACAACTTGGCTTGAGTTATATGGTCAGCAGTGTTTAAAAGACCCCCTTGTAAATTTTTGCCTGGAATTGCCCAAAATCATGATTGTTGTTGTTAGCTGCTGATGAGTAGACTCCCATCTAATAGCGACCCCAGGCACAAAGAAACCAAACATTACCCAGTCTTGCGCCATCCCTGTGATCAGTTGCAGATTGGATCTTTGTGATCCTCAGGGTTTTCACTGTCAGATTTTCAGAAGTAGATCTCCAGGGCTTTCTTCTTAGTCCTTCTTAGTCTGGAAGCCCTGAGGAAACCTGGTAAGTGTCATAGCAACTGACGGATGGTGGCTGCGCATGAGGTGCGTTGGCTGAGAATGGAACCCAGTTCTCCTGCACGGAAGGTGAGAAATCTTGGGATTTCATAATTCAAAGAGAAAGTGTTTCCTGTGAGACTGAGATAGGACCCTGGAGGGCGAGGGGAGGCAAACTCTGTGGTAGGAAGATTTAGACCCTCAATAATTTTCTGTATTTTCTCCTGTTCTTCTACATACTAAACTTCATTAAACAACAACATGAGTCTATACTGCAGTCTTTCGAGTCCTTTCAATTTGCTGACTCTTTGTAATTGGGGCAATAGTTGTTAAATTATTGTCATAATTTAACTGATAATGTATTTTTGGCAGTATTGTGTTTTTCTATATATATATATTCTGAATCATATTTTTTTCAGTTTTTTAAACATGTCCTCTCTCTGCCTATTTCTATGCCCCACAGATACCTATCAAGACTAAAAGCAATATCAAAAAGGTAACACCTTCAGATTGAATATTTTTGCCACTTGTTCCAACCAGGCAAAATATATAAAAAAGGAGACATGGTAAGATGATACCATTTTAAGTTGACTTCTGTTATTCCAAATATCAATCTAGCTTCAGATCAATACCTTTGCAAGGATAAGGGAGATTAGTGTGCGACTCTTCTATTAAATTCTGTTTAATTATATATTGTTTTATCTCTATTTAACACTTTTTCTTTTTGCACCTGTTATTTCAGTTGAACATGCAGAAGCTTATTTTGAACTAACGAAGCAAAAAAGGAGAGTTTTATCAGT
>NW_004444306.1:260459-263229 GCF_000243295.1 Trichechus manatus latirostris
CTGGAGTTAGGTACAATGGTGACTGCATTTTTAAAGATTATCAGAGTCATACAGACATTGGAGCTTACGGATAAGGTTTAATTTTATAGTAATCTGTAAAATTCTAAGCCACTCTAATGACACAAATATCAACCATAATAATTAACATCTTGAGTGACGATGCTCTGAATACAAAGGAACACTGCATACCTAAAAAAAAACATTTATATGACATCAAACCAATTAGATGAAAAGAAGGCAATCTGTGAATGAAAATTTACATCCCTTTTATATTTCTTTTATTTGTATACTCACATTTTTGAAACGTATTTAATTAGAAATGTGATCATGACAGAAAAAATAACAGGACTGAAAATCCTGACATTTTATATTTAATATCTGTGCACATAAATCTAGCCTTTCTCCGATGATCTTTAATTCTAAAATCTTGAAAGCTAGGATTATGCAAAAAAGGAGTTGTAAATGCTTGGCTACTCAGAGACATAAGGTATAATTCCCTTAGTTATTTTACTACTAGTAGACCATGACTCTCAGCTTTTCTTGTTCAGACAGCTGAGCATTAATCCAGATTTTATTAGGGACAAACTGTTACTGTTGTTGCTGTTAGCTGCCATCCAGTTAGCCCCCAATTCATGGAAACCCCACACACAAGGGAACAAAATCCTGCTGGTCCTGAACTATCCCATGATTGATTGGGGATCAGACCACTGTGAGTCATAAAATTTTCATTGGCTAATTTTTGGAAGTGCCTCTCCAGGCCTTTCTTCTGAGTTTGTCTTAGTCCAGAAGCTCCATAATTCAGCACGGTACTGACAGACCAGCTTCCACTGACAGACAGGTGGCAGCTGTGCTTGAAATGCATTGGCCAGGAGTTGAACCTAGGTTTCCCATAGGGAAGGTGATAATTCTATCACTGAATCACCACTGCCCTCCCAAAACTAGATGTTTCAAATGAGGATAATTACCATAGGAAATGAAGTATTCACTTGAAATTGTCAAAAATGATCTCTTTATATAGGCAAAGCTACTTGAGGATCCAATAGAAGGAAACTGAATTATATAAATTTAGTATTTTGTTAGCATCAGTTTAAGGACACATGTCATAAGTAACATAACACTACAAAAGGAGAATTGAATTCATTGACTTCCTTCATTACAAATCCAAAAATGGTGTCAATAATTCTATTTTCCAATAATTGTTCCCCCAATCCATCTACCCCTCTGACTGATAATGTAATTTCACTCATGTTGGCCTGGAATCTATGTATCAAAAAATGACTTTTGACCATATGTTTATTATCTGACCTAAAATTCAATGGACAATATTATTTCTCTGTTTGAAAGATCACCCTTCTACGTTCCTCAACATCAACATCATGCAACATCTCCAGGTATTATTCAAGGAATTTTGGTACCAAATAGTTGGTTGAAGGCATTTTAACTCATTAGGTCATCAATAGAGAAAATGAATGTCAATATAATTTGCTCTCTCTAGTTAATGTAGTAATGCATTTTATTTTATATTTTCACATAAGTATTTATTATATTTTAAAGTTTTAAAGTTAAGTATACACATGATATCTGTGGTTAATTACTAATGTGCAATCCATTATCTTATTTCAGTCATCTTCCACTTTCTTTTGATTACAGTTCTTCCAAATTTTTTTAAGGTACTTTGAGTTGCACTGCCTAGCAGATGTATTTGTCTAATTATTTCTCATCTTTTTTTTTTCCTGCTTCATAATTTTTTCACGTTCGCTGTGGAGATTTTAGAAATCATCTAGATTGTTTGGCACAGGAAGGAAATCAACCCTGGACTCCCTAATTACTTGCAATCTCCCTGCATTTCCTTTGGATACATTTTCATCCTTACATGCACAAGGATTTTTTAACCCTCTTTGCATACCGTTCAACTGTACTTCCCATCACAGTTTAATATACATTAAGTCAAACTATTTTTATGTTGAAAGCGGATAAAGTAAGCCCTGGTGTTCAAAAAGAAAATACATTTGATTCTGCATTTAAAAAAGTATAAAGTATAGCTTGAAACTTTTACATGTAGTCGTAACAGAAAATGGGAAGAAAGAGTAGAGATTTATATGAAAAATTGAATTTATATTCATTTTGATCAATTGCTTATACATCTCAATATTTTTCTGTTTTAAAAATTGATCTTAACCAATTCACTTCTATTTGATTCACTTCTATGAAAAGAAGGGGCAAGGGGACAACAACAAAATATAAGATGTGAATTTAGAGAATAGAAGTCATTGCAAAAGTAGAGAAACACAAAATGTGAGGAGTACTTGGGCATAAAAATATTAAATCTCACCAAAATATTTAATCTCTAATTTGGACCAAAACCTCACGTTCATTTCCACCTTGCTTTTTATCTTCTCGTGATTGAACTTCTCAGAGCAGGGTTTTTCAGGGGATAGCTGCAGAGGGGATGATGAGACCGGTGCTTGACACGTAAACTAAAGATTTGGTGGAATAAAAGATTTTAACCTTCAGAATGGCTAAAAAGAACTTAATAAACCAATTAGACAGCAAAAACTTTACAGTTGTGCTTATGTAATTATTTTACTTTTCTTCTAAGTTTCTGTTTTTGTGAATTCAAAGCTAACAGAAGAAAATGTGATACAAATAAGAGATGGCCACTTATGTTTTCTAGGTAGGTAAAGATACTAATTTATACTAAACCCACTGTCATCAAGTTGAGTCTGACTCATAGCAACCCCATGGGCTTTCCAAGGCTGTAAATCTCTAC
>NW_004444306.1:265416-293804 GCF_000243295.1 Trichechus manatus latirostris
TGGTATACTAAAATTAGGAGTAGGAATGTGTTAAAAAAATACACTTCAGGACATACGTTAATCAATAGCTTCACAGTGGAGTACATGTTATGCATTGAACCAGAAATGATTTTTCAGAGAAATAGATTTTCAATGAAAGTTATGTTTAGCAATGAAAAAATAAATGAGTGGGTGATAATCTAGAATCCAAGGGGGAGGCAAACTCTCCTGGGCACTATTTTTTCTTCTGTCAAGGAACACTTTGATTCTTAGTGGGGGCAATATTGACCCAAAGGGACAAAATAGGCTGTGTGGACAGTATGTAAAAAAATCTTACTATTTTTATGTATAAAGCAGAAATATATAGACAGTACATGAACAGATACATAGTATATCTGCATCATTAAAATTTCATGTAGGATATTGCTTTGGAGAAATA
This sequence comes from Trichechus manatus latirostris, assembly GCF_000243295.1. Classification (NCBI taxonomy): domain Eukaryota; kingdom Metazoa; phylum Chordata; class Mammalia; order Sirenia; family Trichechidae; genus Trichechus; species Trichechus manatus. The sequence goes on from NW_004444306.1 coordinate 265,835, forward strand.
TGTGTAAAAAGTCTTCTGAACTGAGGGTAGGGGAAGGGCAATCAAAAAAAAAAAAAAAAAGATTGAGAAACAATGGGCTGATAGAGGGTGGTGTCTTCCATGATTTTATGAAGATATCTCTGAGGGTCACATGTAATTTGTACACACTTGAATGCCAATTCTCATACCAAGAATAATTTAATGTCCACAAAATCGCAAAGACCGGCAATCTTCTTCTCTTACTTTCTTTCTCCAATTTCACAGAGTGACATTTTGACATATTCTGCCTGCTCAGCTGCGTTGGGGTTGAACTACTCTCTGCTTAGTTCATGCCCCTGAGGAACCATAAGCTTTTGTTTTTTGAGCAAGTCAGGAACTTAGTGCCAAAATAATTAGTGTTATTTATTGGAAAACCATTAATGGCGTCCATCAAAAATCACTCCAAATGTGGGCGCTTCTTTTCTCCCTCTAATGCTTTCACTTAATTTACTATTTTTCTGCTTAACATCACTGTCTAAATGGGTTGTATTTGAAATGTTCTTTTTGGGGTTTATGCACATTTGATCTGATTTTCTGTCTATTTTAGAGAAACTTTTAAAATTGTATGTTAAACTTTAGATATATATATTAATAGCACATACGAAATTTTACATGCAAAAGCAGTGAAGAAATTTGTAATCATATAATTTCTTCCCCTTTGTTACTATCAGAGAAGCCCTGGTCGTGCAGTGGTTAAGCACTCAGCAGGTAGCCAAATAGTCGGGCATTCAAACCCACCAGCCATTCCAAGGGAGAAAGATGTGGCAGTCTGCTTCTGTAAAAACTACAGTCTTGGAAACCCTGTGGGCCAGTTCTACTCTGTCCTATAGAGTCAGTTCAAGTTGGAATCAGATGGAAATGGGTTTTGGTACTATCACATCAATAATGGATTGTAAACAAGCTTAAAGAAAAAGAATGTTTTTTCTGGACGCATTGTATGGAAAAAGCAGGCAGTTTCTCTGCCTAATGTATGCATGAGGCAAGTTTAGGGGATTTGTAATTTAATTCCTCTCATGCAGAAAGGCAGTTTGGATAGCGGCTAAGAGTGGCCTAAATCCTAGCTTAGGTGAGTGGAAAGGGGTTTGCACACTAAATTCCTAAATTCCAAGAAGCATAATATTTGAAAGACAAGGTATCATAAAATAACTTTCTTACTTTAAGTTGTACCTTTGCTGAATTATTTTATGAACAAGTGAATTAAGGACATTTTAAAAGAATTGATGAGGTAATATATGCATCAAATACAGCAAATGACTGTGACTCAGTGAGAACAGTCCCCTCCAAGAAAGGTTTTGTGGTCTTTTCATTAAAAATCTCAGCTTTTTTTATCTTTCAATCTTTTGTTTTGGTTTCAGTGGATATCTAGATCTGGGGAAGAAAATGCAAGGTCTTCCTTTTTATCATTTTATTTTCTTATATCTGGAAATTGTTAACTTGGGGTCCATGAATGGGCTGCTGAGTAGAGTCTGCTAAGCTCCTAAAATGATAGAAGCATTATTACTGTGTGTTCTTTTGTTTATTTTTCCCGGTGGGAGAGCTTTGTAAAGGAGTTCTTGACTTGCAAACACTAACAAGGTTTTATCTGGTGCTTTCAGTTTGACTCTTCCTTCCATGTTTGGAGGGGGTTGGTAACATTTTTTACTTGGCAAGAAAAAGAAAAAGATCACCTCCATCACACATTTCCATGGTTTCCTTTTAGCCAGGCATATGTCTAGCACAGTGACAGCCAATTTCACCCACTCAGCACAGAAAGATGCAAGCTGACTCTTGTTGGTGCTTCTCTCTTCAAATCCACTTTGCATCTCATTGTATCTTAAAAAAAATAGAATAAAACAAAAAAAGTACCATCCAGTCACTTCCAACTCATGGAGACCCCACTTGTTAAAGATTAGAACTGCTCCATCAGGTTTACTTGGCTGTAATTTTTATGGATGCCGATTGCCAGGTCTTTCTTTTGCATTGCCACTGGGTGGGTTCAAACCAGCAAACCCTTTGGTTAGCAGCTGAACATAAACCATTTGTGTCGCCCAGGGACCTTCATCATATCTAACCACTGCTAAAGTCTCCTCTTTGCCTTTAGAATCCATGATGTCTCACATAACCTAGCAAGTGACCTATAGTTTTAACTAGGCTTTATATTTATAATAGAATATTTTAATGCTACGTGAATTGCAATAAATTTCAGAAACGTATCAGTGCTGAGATGATTGAAAAATAGTCATGGGGCCAATTTTTTTGCTTAAGAGTAAATTAATAAGATTGCTAAGAAATGTTATCATAAATTCATAGGGAAACATAAAGCAAGCAAAGCACGATATCAGAACCTATCCCTTTGCATATTTCAATATGGACTGAATGCAGCAAATAAGTTAAAAAAAAAAAATCAGCAGCAATCTTTTGGAAGAAAGAAAGCATGTGCTTTTTCCAAACGGCATAGTTCATTTGCCTCATAACAGCACAATATCTGTGTCTTTCATAACCCGGAGAGGTAGAACACTTGTACAATGTCGCTTTGTAATAAAACGTAAACATTCTGAATGTAGAGAGTTCGCCTTGGGAGTGAATAGTAGCTGGAGCTGAGTAAATTAAACGAAGCAGAGGACAAAAATATATGAATAGACAACATCATGTTTTCCCTTGAGGAGAGGAGCAATAGAATATTCACGGAAAAGTAATTACTATGAAACTTAGTGATGTATGGAGAAAAAGTGAAAGACAAGTTGATGAACTAAAAAGAAAAGGGGAAAAGGCGAAAAATAAAAATAGATTGCTAAAATGGTAAAATGATAAACAAATACATATGTATAAATAAAATCTGTAAATCATATGAACATGGCAGAATTAAGCATATTCTGTCATACAGCACTTCTTTGCTTAGTTATATGCACTTAGTTATGTACATGTCTTATCACTGCTACAGAATCTGTGACATTTTCAATTTAAAATTACATACGTCTCCTATTAGAATGCCTAGCCCAGAGCTAGGAGCTCAGAAATATATTGGTTGGACAAGAGACTGCTCATTGTGTAACTAGAGTCTGTCTGGACATCCAGATCCCACAAGTGTGAGGTGTCTGTGAATGTTTCCTGAACTAAGACTCAGTCTTCTTTTCTCAGTTGTCACTTAGAAGTTTTCTGAAAGTAAAGACCCAGATGGGAAAGGATTCCGTACTTCTTCCCCCATGTTCCTCTAGATTCAGATATCTGGGTCCCAAAGCCTAATGATCTTCATTCAAACAAAAAATTTTAGTCTCAGCAAAAAATTTAGTCTCTATGCTATCCTGCAGTGTGATAAAAGTGATGTTTATGGAAGAATGTCTACACCCTTGACTAATCTGAGTTTTAAAAACCTATTGCATTCTTGAATTGTAAGGCTACTTGATTGACTATTTTTGCTTAATTCCTTTAAAAACTGCCTTGATATTGTGTCCTAACTATCATTGAAGATCATCAGAAAAAGCAGTCATGTGAAACTGGGTTTGCATTTTCCCTGTAACTGTCACAAAATCTGTTATTTGTTTTATTATTCAGGGATCTCAAGGTAGGTCCCCACATGGAAAATGTCTTTCATACAGCAGTGACAGTAAGGTTTCTGTTTTCAAAATGTGTTTGTTTATTATTACTATTTTTTCCAATGGAAATATGGAATATTGTTGAGTTACTGAGAATATATTGAGATGGACTTTATCTCAAGTCACTGGTAGGGGTTTAAAGTGATACTATCTTCTGGGGAGTGATTTGGCAATAAGTCTCAAGAACCTTAACAAGTTCACACCTTTTGACCAGGTAATTCACGTTCTAAAATTTATTCTAAGAGAATAATCAGAGATTTGCACATTTATTTCCACGAGTATTCATAAAGGTTAAACAAATAAAGGTTAAGTAAAGTATGGTACATCCAGAAGAATCAATTATTAGACAGATATTAAATAATATTGGCAAAAAATATTTAATGGCACGCCCTCATTATCCGTTTGTAGGGCCAAACTGGAGTAGAAAGAGATTTGTTATGACCACATGCTAACCATGTCTAAAGAAATTATATAAGTAGAAAATGATTTTGAAGGATCAAAAAGAGAGAGACCTGGCTATGATATATCGGTGAACTAGACATAGTAATGAATAGCTTTGTTTCCAGGAAATAGCTGGTGGTACAGTGGTTAAGAGCTTGGCTGCTAACCAAAAGGTTGGCAGTTCAAATCTACCAACCACTCCCTGGAAACCCTACGGGGCAATTCTACTCTGTCCTATAGGGTTGCTATGAGTTGGAATTGACTCATTGACGGTGAGTTTCAGCCGTTTGAATAAAGCCTCTTACCTGGAATACATCAACTCTCAAGGAGGATTTTGGAAGTCTGTGTCCTCCTGAAATAGTGTGTAGATTGTTTTTAAATCTATATGCCTTTTTTCTGAGCAAAGGGTTCTTAGATTTAATCAAGTTCTGTAAGGATTCGATAAATCAGCAAAAATTTAAGAACAAGCACATCAGAATTAATAGAAGAACATCTCTGGTATTAGGTGATTTTTCAGCTTCCCCAATAATGACATAGGTAGTATTTTTAGCCATTCCTCTGTGCATGCACAGCTTCCTAGTAAATGTAGCCCCATGGTTTAAATATCATCAGTTAAAATTGTAAATGGAAACGAGAAAAATGAATTTATTAAACAGGTATTCACCATTCCATCAGCCAATGTTGCTTTCCTCACTTAATTTTCCATAATCCCCACAATGTTGCTAAGAGTGGCAGAGATTAATGGAATCGAAAGTTATCTCTCACTTATGCAGGTGCAAACTGGATTTCAAATTATGTACTCATTTGCTTTGTTCTAGGGGAAACTGTTTCTTCAGTCACAGCATTTTACTTTCTATGGTAATTGAGCTCTCCAGAAGCAAACTTCTTCTATTGTTTCCTTTGGCAAAATTTCTGCTGACTATATTAAGAGTTCTTCTCCTTTAAAAATCTTAACACATTACCTTACTTTTTTTTTCATAGACAGTACAAGAATGCAATAAGAGGAACTCATCAAATAATTCTTATTTAATTGTGAAAAACGATTACTTTGTAATAACTATTAGTGATCAACTGTTTAACTTTTTAAAGGTATTAAAAGCAATAATCATCCATCAAATCATTCATTTATTTGAAACAAATGTACCAGATGCTGAGCATATTTAAAAGCTAAAGGTAGATCTTGCTCTCTGCAATTCAGTCTGATGAAACAGAACACACAGAGACAAGGTTAGTAAGAGAACACCTCTGATGAGTTCAAAGAAGTTCAACAACACTAGAATATACATTTATAACTGAATCTTTGGAACACAAATGGAAAGCAAATGAACATACTTATTAAACCCTGAAACAAGAAAAAGATTGTTACAAGTTTTCTTGAAATTTTGGTATGATCGTATTAAAAGTAAACTTTATAATCTTTTTAAAAGAGCACTCATCTGTTTTGTTTTGCATTTATTTCCTCTTAATGTTTCTCTTTGCCAGTTTCTGGTCTTTTGAAGTCTCTCAAATTGTTTATATCACAGAGATACTTGTGTGAAGGTGGCAAGGTTGACTCCAAGTCTATATTAGTCACAAGTGTGCTTGTATTTCAATCCCGCTAATTACAAGTGGCCCCTCTTCAGACTATTTTGTTTGCTATGGAATACAACGGAAAGCTTCAAATTAGGGGAAAAGAGTGGCTCAGGCTGCCCCAAGCAATTAAGTGAATTGAAGAAAATTACTAGTGAATGCTTTATGTACAGCAGGGACTCTGTGGATGAAGAAATATAACTGCTAGTCACACCTGTGCTGATTTGCACTGTGGAATTGAAATTATCATGAGTAAATATAATTACTCGGCAAATTTAATAAATGTTATTTGGAGTTCTGAAAACGGCACTGGGATCTACAAATTACATAGTGATAAATGTGGCAGCATACAGTCAGTGGTACTTGAAAACAATAAAATATGTAGAATATTCTGGAATGTAGCAGGAATATTGTTATTAAATAAAGATGATAAATTGCTATTAAGCCACTCATAGTTACCCAAGTTCTCATGTACTTTCTTTGATTATTTAATTTTGTTAAAACTGTTTTTTTTCCTAATTCCCCAATAGCTTAGGTATCTAGACAGCTCTCCTGAATTATAAATAAGTTTCTTTTTTTCAGAGTAAGAAATTGGTAAATATTTGTTAACACTTGAAATGAAGTGTCCTAGATAAGTATTTAATTAACAAATAAAGTAGTTATTGCTCTTGGGCTGCAATGATTGGCAATAATTGCTTTACAGAATTTAATAGTTATAAAAATAACAGATAAGTAAAAAAGGAAGAAATTAAGCTAAGTTTTTCATCTTAACTTTAATTTGCATGCCCTTAAGAACCATAAAAATAATTGGTCTTTTATTAAATGAACATTAAAACATACATTTATATAACCAATCTTATCTTTGGAGATACACTTGGAAGTACAGCCAGAATGCCTCTTCGAGGCAAGGATGATGAGACTTCATCTCACATACGTTGGACACGTTATCAGGAGGGCTCAATCCCTGGAGAAGGACATCATGCTTGGTAAAGTGGAGGGTCAGTGAAAAAGAGGAAGATCCTCAACAAGATGGACTGACACAGTGGCTACAATGGGCTCAAGCATAACAACAATCATAAGGATGGCACAGGACCAGATAGTGTTTCCTTCTGTTGTACATAGGGTTGCTGTGAGTTGGAACTGACTGGATGGCACCTAAAAGCAATAACAACATCTTTGGAGACATATGTTGACCCACTAAGTCATAATTGAAACTTAAAGCTCAATACAATGTATTGTTATAAAAAGGGAATGAAGTATTTACTTATTTTGTGAAATTGCCACATGTTGCAAGCCTATTCAGAGTGCTGGGCTTCTGCTATAGTATTAATAACCACTAGTCTTCTACTTTAGACCAGTTAAGTGTTAGAAAACAATTTCAATAGTTTAAGCATGCTTAATCATTTGATCAAAGTGATCTAGTACACTAAATATCAGTTAAAATTATTAATCCTAAAATTGACTTTCCCTGGTTTGTAAAGGTCCTACAAGAAACATAACTCCCACAGGAATATTCATCTATATACAAGTGAGAACTTTTATAATGCTATATTGCAGGGATTAGCAAACGTTTTCTGTAAAGAGTCAAGTAGTAAATATTTTAGGCTTTGGGTGCAAATGATCTTTTCCACTACTCACCTATGCTGTTGTAACACAGAAGTACCTGCACACAATTGGTAAATGAATGCAATGACTGGTTTTGGCCACAGGCCTTAGTTTTGCCCACCACTGCTTTAATGGAAAGACATTTTTATTTTATTTAAGAGAGTACATTAAAAGAAATTAAGAAATGCCTTTTCACTCAAGGTATTCTCCACAAGTTTTTAAAACACCGTGTTTATATTTTAAACATTATCAAAAATGAGAAAAAATAATGTATTTAAAAATCAAATTTATAGAAATTATTGAGGAAGACTAGAGAAAATAATGTGGATTTGAATGAAGAAATTGAAGATTTTTACCAACTTCTGAATTCTGAAATTGATCAAACATGCAATCAAGATGCATTGATAATTGGTGGTGATTGGAATGTGAAGGTTAGAAACAAAGACAAAAGCTCAGTAGTCGGAAAATATGGCCATGGTGATAGAAACAATACTGGAGATCGCATGAGAGTGTTTTGCAAGACCAATGATTTATTCATTGGAAATATGTTTTTTCAACAACATGAATTGTGACTATACATGTGGACTTTGCCTGATGGAAAACACGGGAATCAAATCGACAACATCTATAGAAAGAGATAATGGAGAAGCTTAATATTATCAGTCAGAACAAGGCCAGGGGCCAACTGCAGAAATGACCATCAACTGCTCCTATGCAAGTTCAAGTTGAAGCTGAAGAAAATTAAAACAAGACCACAAGAGCCAAAATATGAGCATAAGTATATCCCACCTGAATTTAGAGACCATCTCAAAAACAGATTTGACATAATGAACACTGATGAACAAAGACCAGACGAATTGTGGGATGATATAAAGCCCATCATACACAAAGAAAGCAAAAGGTCATTAAAAAGACAGGAAAGAAAGGAAAGACCAAAATAGAATCAGAAGAGACTCTGAAACTTGCTCTTGAGGGTAGAGTAGCTAAAGCAAACAGAAGAAAGGATAGAACAGCTGAACAGAAGATTTCAAAGGGCGAATGGAGAGGATAAAGTAAAGTATTATAATGAAATGTGTAAAGTCCTGGAGTTAGAAAACCAAAAGAGAAAAACATGCTTAGCATTTCTCATGCTGGAAGGACTGAAGAAAAAATTCAAGCCTTGAGTTGCAATACTGAAGGATTTTATGGGTAAAATTTACTGATGAAGATCAAAGCCTTCAATATGTATTAAACCTCAACAAAAAGAAAACAAAAATCCTTACAGCTGGACCAATATGCAATATCATGATAAATGGAGAAAAGATAGAAGTTGTCAAGGATTCCATTTTACTTGGATCCAAAATCAATGCTTATGGAAGCAGCAGTTAAAAAACCAAAGGAAATATTCCATTGGGCAAATCTGCTGCAAAAGACCTCTTTAAAGTTTTAAAAAGCAAAGACGTAACTTTAAGCACTAAGGAGTGCCTAACCCAAACTATGGTGTTTTCAGTCACCTCATATGCATGTGAAAGCTGGACAATGAATAAGATACACAAAAGAAGAATTAATGCCTTTGAATTATGGTGTTGGTGAAAAATAATTGAATATACTATGGACTACCAGAAGAATGAACAGATCTGTCTTGGAAGATGAACAGCCAGAATGCTCCTTAGAAGCAAGGATAGCGAGACCTCATCTCACATACTTTGGACATGTTATCAGGAGGGACTAGTCCCTGGAGAAGAACATTATGCTTGGTAAAGTAGGAGGTCATCGAAAAAGAGGAAGAACCTCAATGAGATGGATTCACACAGTGCCTGCAACAATGGGCTCAAGCTTAACAATGATTGTGAGAATGGCACAGGACCAGGCAGTGTTTCATTCTGTTGTACATAGGGTCACTGTGAGTCAGAACTGACTGGATGGCACCTAACAACCACCACAACAAGTTGTCTTCTAGACTGCTCACTAAAGGATATTCCTAAGTTTCACAGTTTACTTGTACTTTTACCTTCTATGCCTTTCTTGGTACTGTTCCCTTTACCCAGATTTCTCTTTGATCTCCCTATATATATTTAATAATGTTCTATTTATCCCTCAAGGACTAACTTAAATACCAGTTATAACCATTATAATTATGTCTCTACACTTCCATTCTAATGACAGAATATTTTCCTACTCATTTGAACCACTAGTTATCACTAATAATTTTGTACTGAGTCAATTTCCCATATGTTTGTAAAGGTAGAACCTTATATCATTTTATAGTTTTTCACAACTCATCATATTGCATCATATATAAGTGCTTCATATGTTGAATGAATCTTGATTATGTAATAAATAAGATATAGAACAATAATATCTTTCTACTGTCTAATTTTTGATGTGCATATCCAACATAACTTTGCATTATTATAGATCAATAGATTATAAAATAATAGCCTAATTCTGAAGTTTATATGTATTTATTTTCAAACATCTGTTTGACTAGAGTAGCTAAAATAAAAATATTAAGTGCTTTTCAGAGATACAAAGTATGGAAATATAAAACAATGAAACTTACTCATATCAAAACTAAACGTTTATAGAGTAACCTAACAACTATTTCATATATAACCACAGAATATATGGTCAAAATGACTGAGAGGAAGTTAAATGTTTCTCTAAGAGATGTAAATCTTTTTGACATGAGTTAACATCGTTTATTTAAAGCTGTCATATGTTTAATCTTAAAATATGAGAATGGCATCAGAAAAAAAAAGGAGACATATAGAAAGGGTCTCAGAATTATGCAGAAATAATATGTATCTATTTTCCACATCTTCAAAGAAGGAGTCTGAAATTTCACTCATTAAATAATCTGCTAAATTGTCCATGACATATATGAGTGGTCATACTCACTCTACTGGAAAAAAAAATCTTTATAAAATCTAGTAAAACAATATAATCAATTCATTAAACTCAGACTAAAGGATTAAAACAAACTTTGGGAGCCAACCTATTTAAAAGCAGCTTTTACAAAGCTTTGCATCCAAGTGTTTGAGCCCAGTGAATCATCTTCCTTCACATGCCCTCTAATTACAGCAGTCCCACTGTGATATTGCAAATTATTTCGCTAAGACAACTGCAACTTGACTTCCTTTAATGTGAAAAAATATATATGCTTTTCTGGTTAAAGTGGAACATAATGATATTTTGAGGTTATGCAATTACAGAGACTTTAATTTTTTAGTTTTAAAATAGCTCTTATATTTTTGAAATTTAAAATGTAAAGAAAATGCTAGCGTTAGATCATGTTATCTAACAAATTTTTGAATTACTTCATCAATATATATTAAGTGGGACACTGTTTTACATTGTTGAGATATCAAGATGCAAAAATAATTTCACAAAAATGAAAGTTTAGACTTAAATGTGTATTTTGTTTATAAGACCTCAAAAACTAGCTTCCTAATTCCTTTTGAGTTAGAAGAAACCAAAATTTTACATTAATCTTTTGTAGAAAAATGATTTCTATTTCCTGCCTAGGTAAATTATTAAGGTAATCAGAAAAAAGAAGCTACATATTTGTATTAATTGTTAGGAAATAAATTCCTCTAGGCACTTAAACAGAACTGGTATTCCAAAAAAAAAGAACTCATTGCTGTTGAGTTGATTCCAACTGATAGTGACCCTATATGTAAATGTAATTATTTTTTTCTGTTTATCTGCCTTCACATAAAATTTAGTAGATCAACATCATAAAGATTTTAAAATCATTCATATTATTTTCATCTCAGCCACAGCAAATGTAAACACTTCACTTACTTTCATCCTTCTTCTGACTCTTATGGTTCACTTTACCACATAATTAATGCATATATCTAGACTCTGGCATATGGGACTCATCAGTTGTTGGTTACTTTTTTAATTAATATCTTTAGATTTATTGTTTAACTTATGTTTGAATTCATTCTCTACTGATTTTCATTTATATAGTTAGGACAATTTACATTATCTATGCATCAATTTCATCATCTTTGAAAATGTGACTTATAATTCAGCGCTACTAGGAAGAAAAAGAGATACTGCATTTAAGTCCTTAGCGGAATGATTGGCTCTTAGTAAACCTCAAATAATTATCAGTGATCATCATTAGATTACTGGCACAGCTAACTTTGAGGTTATAAAATCTTCCAAAGCCTGCAATTTTGAAATTCTAGTCAAAATTTAAAGTCCAACAAAGAAAATTCTAAGATTATTAAGCAGCCAGATTTGGGATTAGGAATCTGAAAATACGTGCACCAGATAAATATATGATGGAAAAAGAATTAGGGTCTTCCAAGAAAAGGAAATTGTAATTTTTTTTTAATTGTGCTTTAGGTGAAAGTTTACAGCTCAAGTTAATTTCTCATACAAAAATTTATACATATAATATTATGTGACACTAGTTGCAATCCCTATAATGTGACAGCACACCCCCACTTCCCACGCGGGGTTTCCCGTGTCCATTCAACCAGCTCCTGTCTGTTTCTGCCATCTCAGCCTGCCTCTGGACAGGAGCTGCCCACTTAGTCTCGTATATCTACTTGAACTAAGAAGCACACTCTTCATGAGCATTAATTTATGTTTTATATTCCAATCCAATTTTCCTCTGAAGAGTTGGGTTCAGGAATGGTTTTATTTCTGGGTTAACAGAGAGTCCCGGAGCCATGTCTTCGAGGGTTCCTCTAGTCTCAGTCAGACCATTAAGTCTGGTCCTTTTTTTTAAAGGTCATCAATTCAAACCCACCAGCCGCTCTGTGGGAGAAAGATGTGGCAGTCTGTTTCCATATAGATTTACAGCCTTGGAAACCCCATGGGGCAGTTCTACTCTGCCCTATAGGGTCACTATGAGTCAGAATCGACCCCATGGCAATGAGGTTAATGGGAAAGTTCAATTTTATAGCATAGGGAAAACAATTCCTATTCTGAAGTATAGACCATTAGAACACCCTTCCTAGGTCATAAAGAGGACATAGAAGTGGTGAGGAAAAAAAAAAAAAAATTCACCCATGCAAGAAAAAACAAAATAAAATTAAAGAGCCCATTCATCACTTTTCAAATGTCTACTTTTCCAGGTCAAGTGTACAACAGCTAGAATAGGCTAATCTTACTATCTCCTGACTGCTTTTATTTCCAATTTCTCTCTCTCCCATTTCATTTCAATCATTGCTCCTTGATTGCACTCCCTAATCCATAGTTCCGTTAAAAACACCATCAATTACACTCCATCACTTGCACAGAGAATTAAAATTCTCTATCCCTGATGTGCAAGATCCTTTATCATGTGATCTCAACTTGCCTCTGCAGCATTATCACAACTTCCTACCCTTCATACACACTACGATCCAGCTAAGTTGAACCCCACCCATTTCACAAGACGTGATTCCATCTTTTTGTTCTTTACTTATTCATTTATTCATTAAAGTCAACAAAAGCTTACAGAGTGTCAAAAATATGCATGACACCATGCTGGTTCCTGAAAATACATCGTCATATTGCCTGCCCTTGATGAGCTTTATAGCCTATTAGGTGATCAAATCACACCATTCATCAATTGTAGTACAGTATTCACCACATATTGTGGTAAATGAGGGATGCATTGAATTCAAAGAGGATCAGCTAAATCAGACTGTTAGAGTCAAGAATGGCCTCACTGGGCTAACTTCTAACCTGAGTGTTTCTGCAGGTCAATTAGGAACTCACCACATGAAGAAACTAGGGTGAAAGGATATTCCAGGTAAAGAGAATGCTTTGTATAAAGGATAGCATGGTCAGAAGAAAAAATTATATATAGATGTCTATATATGTTTATATATATATATGTATTTATTTTTATTTATATATATATAGCTCTTAACCACTGTGCCACCAGGGTTTCATTCTCTATATATAAGTTCTTAAAAAATCTTGCGTGTTGATTAACAAAGTTTGACCTTTAATGTGTATATATATGTGTGTGGGTGTGTGTGTATGTGTGCGTGTGTATACAAATAGGAGTACTAGCTCAGTCTATCTGTATGTATTTGTTGTTGTTATTGTTAGTGCCATTGAGTTAGCCCCTGACTCATGGCAACACATTGCACAAAGGAATGAAAAGCTGCCCAATCCTGCACCATCCCCAGGACCAGTGGATGATGGGACCATTATGATCCATAGGGATTTCAATGGCTGATTTTCAGAAATAGATAACCAGGCCTTTCTTCCTAATTAGTCTTAGTCTGGAAGCTCACTGAAACCTGCTCAGCAACATATCAACTCACATGCCTCCACTGACAGACTGGTGGTGGCAGTACATGAGGTGCATTGGTAGGGAGAAAAACACAGGTCTCTGTAGAATATAGTTACCTATATGTATTTATACATATCAACCACCCACCTGTCAGTCATACTGTGGTGATTTGCATATTGCTGTGATACTGGAAGCTATGCCACTGGTATTTCAAATACCAGGAAAGTCACCCAAACTAGACAGGTTCCAGCAGAGCTTCCAGACTAAGACAGACTAGGAAAAAGACCTGATGATGTACTTCCATAATAAGCCAATAAAAGCCTTATGGATTACAACTGAACATTGCCTGATTCACTTGCGTTGGGCATGTTATCAGGAAGTATTAATTGCTGTAGAAGAGCATCACGTCTGGTAAATGGAGAACCAATGAGACCCTCAGTAAGATGTATTAGCACAATAGCTGCAAAAATGAACTTGAACATGCTGATGATTTTGAGAATAATGGAAATATTTTGTTCTGTTGAATGTAAGATTACCATGAATCTAAGTTAACTAAAAGGCATCCATCGATCATCTATTTCTCTATCTATCATTTGTCTATCAACATACACACATATATAAGAGACAGAAGAATTAACACATATGAATTATGATGTTAGTGAAGAATACTGAATACACCACAGACTGCCAGAAGAACAAACAAATCTGTCTTGGAAGAAGTACAGCCATAATGCTCTTTAGAAGTGAGAATAACAAGACTTTGTCTGGTTTATTTTTGACCTCTTCTCTAGAGGGAGTAATACCTGAAGAAGAAAAGAAAGAAACCCTCAAGGAGATGGATTGACACAGTAACTACAACTGTGAGATCAAACATAACAATGATTATGAGGATGGTGCAGGACCAAGCAATATTTTGTTCTGATATACAAAACGTCACTATGAGTTGGAACCAACTCCAAGGCACCTAACAACAATGTATACTTACATTTAAAAACACAAGTTCTTGATGAACCTCTTGTGTTAATTTACTAAGTTTGAAATTTATTCTAGTACTTAAAGACAAACTGAAGGATTGTAAGTGGGGTGATTTTTTATTAGCATTTCTTAAAAAAAAAATAATTTCCTAGGAGCAGCGCAGAGAATAGTTTGGAGAGAGTACAGACTAACGTAGGAGGATAGATAGTAGTATATTTAGTATTTTAGGAGAAAGTATAAAATATGGCAAGAGTGTAGGAATGATGAGACTGGTCAAAGTCAAAACAAAATCAAACAAAAAATATGAATAGATGCAACAAGTTTTGGTGACGTTAGTTGTAAGAAGATAATGTATGTTAATTCAGAAGAATTCTAGTATAATTCAGAGGTAAGACTTGCTCAGGCCAGGGGATGCTGACTCAGAGAATCTGAGGCTCTGGGAATGATATAAAATATTTTTTGTACAAATTATAAGCTTCAGGATATCCCCTTTTCAGTAAGATTTAAGTATACAAAGTGACAAGTAGATGAGGTTAAAATAACAGCACTTAAATAAAGTTTATGCATGTTAAAAATAACATATACATATTATGTATTTTTTAAAATTTTCTCTTATCTTTAGCATTAGTGGTTGTTGCATAATTTTGAATAATAGTCATTTTAACTGGTCTTCCTTGTAGACAGGCGTATGATATTATCCTGTCACTGACAATGTTGTACATCAGGATAGATCTTGAAATATTCTTTTTGACAATGAATGTGATGCCGTTCTTCTTCAAGTTGTCATTCCTGGCATAGTAGACCATATAATCGTCTGATTCAAAATGGTCAATACCAGTCCATTTCAACTCGCCAGTGCCTAGGATATCCACTCTATGAGTTCCATTTCATTTTTGACTTCTAATTTTCCTAGATTTACACTTAATACACTTTGATTATTAATAGAAGTTTGCAGCTGTTTCCTCTTATTTTGAGTCATTCCACACAGCAAATAGAGGTCCCAAAAGCTTGATTCCATCCATGTCATCAGGATTCACTCTACACTGAGGAGGCAGCTCTTCCCCAGTCATATGATGAGTGACTTCCAAGCTGAGGGGCTCATCTCTGGCATTATATCAGACTATGTTCCACTGCTATTCATAAGATTCTCACTGGCCAATATTTTCAGAAGTCTATTTCCTAGTCTGTCTTAGTCTGAAAGCTTTGCTGAAACCTGTCCACAATGAGTGACCCTGTTGGTATTTGATATACCAGTGACATAGCTTCCAGCATCACAACAACACACAGGCCACCACAGTATGACAAACTGACAGATGAGTGATGGATTAGAAGACAGCTTAATATTCTTTATTCACTCCTACTGCATATACTCAGTTATTAACCTCATTGACTCCACCTCCAAAACGTCTTTTGATTTTATTAATTTTCTCCATTTTCACTGTTGCTATTCTAATACAGACTTTGTTAAGCTGATAGTTGTTCCCAACCCGGGGTGATTTTTAACCCCAAGAGGATATGGGGCAATGTCTAGGCACACAATGCACAATGGGATGAATAGGAGGATACACATTACCTGTTGCTGCTTGAATGGATTCTGACTCATAGAAACATTAAAGGACAGAGTAGAACTGCCCCCATAGGGTTTCCAAAGCTGTAAATCTTTACGGAATCAGACCGCCACATCTTTCTTCCATGGAGCAGACAGTGAGTTCAAACTGCTGATCTTTTAGCTAGCAGCTGAGCACTTTAACCACTGTGCCAC
Organism: Trichechus manatus latirostris; assembly: GCF_000243295.1. Classification (NCBI taxonomy): domain Eukaryota; kingdom Metazoa; phylum Chordata; class Mammalia; order Sirenia; family Trichechidae; genus Trichechus; species Trichechus manatus. The sequence continues at coordinate 282,009 of NW_004444306.1, forward strand.
CAGGGGTCCTTTTGAAGGAGGATGGGGAAAAACTACTGGAATCTCATGGATAGAGACCAAAGATGATGTTAGGTATCCTATAATGCACATGAGTAACTCCCACAACAAATAACTGTCATGTCCAAAATGTTAACAGTACTGAGGTTGAGAAAACCTGATCTAAATTTTTGCAATAAATCCCTCAACCTATTCCTACCCCAGGATTACGCAGCCTAGGTTAGAAATTATTCAGTCATGTCACATAATTTACTCGCATAAAGAAATATTGGGTGCTACTTGAATAGGCTGAGTTTGAGTTGTTTATATAATACCCAAGAAAAGATATTTATTAGGCAGATAAAAATCTGATGTTTGGAACAGAAGGGAAATCATTTCTGAAGATACACTTTAGACATAAATCAAGTAAAAAGGAGATGGTCAAACTATACAGATGACTTATACGTTCTTGAGAAAATCTTTAGAAAGAAAGGAGAAAGAAAACAAAATATTTATATGTAAGGGGTGAATGAAGATAGATGAGCTAATTAAAACAAACATGCAAACAGACAGACATTAAGAATGTAGAATGAGAAAAAGAAGAGCACTTAATAAAGTATGTGGCTTTAGTCTTTGGTCATTTTCGGGCAGTCACCTGCCTACCCAAGCAAACTTTGCTTTCTAATTGGATTAGTAATAATTACTTTTGAAAACATGTGTTTGTTTTGGACACTTTTCGAAAAGATGTGTTTATTATTTGATTGCCTGAGTGGTATAAACAGTTAAGCACTCAACTACTAGCCAAAAGTTATATGGTTCGAACCCACCCAAAGGCAGCTAGGAAGGCAGGCTTGCATTATCTTCTTACTATTTTAGAGGCCTCTGTGTATTCACATTTAAAAAAAAAAAAAAAAAAAAAGTTGTTTAAAGTCATAGAGCCAAGGGAGAAACAACGGGGGTTACAGAATAAAAGGCAAGAGATCTGTTAGTGGATACACATCTTAGCTGACTTCCATCCCTCTCATGATTTTTCACTCTTTTGTTCTACCTCTTGATGCACCAAGGATGTTCAGAGAAATGAAATAGCACTACTCCATCAATCATCTCCAGAACTCTCTAAAATCTTCCCAGTGCAAGGCAGCAGGGCATTGCTCCTTATATAAAAAGAAAATTATCTTGGCAGAAGTTAAGCTTACACATTTTGCCCATCACAAAAATTTGGCCGTTTTAAATTACAAGATGGTCATATTACACACGCTTATTATTATCTGACTTTGAAAAAACTTTGAAGCAGCTTTATTGGGTGAACAACCTATTTCAATATTTGGCCCAACTTTTCCCAGGTGGGATGGGAAATCCTGAATTTGTATTAGATTCTGTCTACTTAAAAAAGTTGTTTAAATATTTTGACTTCATTGATTAGTTAAAACTATCACATGGTTTACTTAGTAAAATAAATAATTCAGAATATAAAATTAACCAATTACTATCTGTAAATTCAGCTATATAATTGGAACAGATTAGATCACTCATTTAATTGCTCCAACAGAGGTGAAAACTTCAGTTTTCATTCTCTTGAGCATATTACCTTTTGAATTCCTGAGACTGTGCATCATAAATGTAAGTATTGCTGGAAGTGGGAGGGGCAGGAGAGATATTAGCAAGTTTTTAAATTTAAAGAAATAAAGCCTAAAACAATTGACAAAAACATTACTGTTTTATTTATGTGTTTCTCCTGTCTATATTCCTCAGCACATTGATTTAAGGTATAAGGAATAATACTGTGCAGGTTTATGACTCCAAATGAGGATAATATTAAATATTATATATTTATTTGTCACACATTTACTGAGTTCCTACTATTTGCAAGACACTAAGCTTGTCACTGAGTTTCCAGCTCTGAACAAGAAAGAGAAGTACTTTTATAAGCTTAGAATATAGAAGAGATAAATATCAAAGAGCCAATTGCACAATTAATTATTTTTATTAAAATGTCAAAAAGAATGTTTAAGAAAATTATAAGTTGCTCTGAGAGCATATTCCATGGGGTATACCAAAGTTTAGCTATTTGGATACAGCTTTGTCAATGAGATTTTGAATGAATTGAACTAAGAAGAATTTGTGACAATTAGGTAACTGTAAAGAAAGGGAAAAATTCATTCCAAAAAGAGGAAACATCTTGGCAGAGTGTAGTACTTAAGAGCAAGGAGGTATGAACATTTGAGTAACTGGGAAAAATACGGATATAAACTGTTATGAATTGAATCGAGTTCCCTAAAAACTTCTTTGGAAGTCCTAATCCTTATACCTATAAATTGTACCGTATTTGCAAAAAGAGATTTTCTTTGTTATGTTAATAAGGTCTTACTAGAGTAGGGTAGGTCCTAAACCTAAACTTTTCTGAGTGGTTTCTTAGAAAAAGAGCAGAATAGATGCAACATGGACAAGAGTAAGATATCATGTGAGGATTTATCTATAAGCCAAGGAATACCAAGAAAAGCCAGGAATAAACATACTGAAGGGAACAAAATCTTCACTTAAAGCAGACTGAGAGAAAGCCTAGCTCTGCCAACTCCCTGCATTAAAACTTCTAGCCTCCAGACCTGTGAGAAAATAATTTTCTTTTCTTTACGGCCACCTACTTGTGAAATTTTTCTGTTAAGGCAACACTAGGTGACCAAGACAATCACTGTGAGGTACATAATGGGATGAGGACAGTATATGAGCATTATAGATTGAACAGTGTCCCCAAAAAGATACGTTGAAGTACTAACCCCTGTGACCTGAGGATATGACCCTATTTTAAAATAGGGTCTTTGAAGATGTAATCAAGTTTGAATGAGGTCATGCTAGATTATGGTGGGCTTTCAGTCTGGTATGACTAGTGTCTTTATAAAAAGACACAGAGACATAGAGGGAGAAATCCACAAGAAGGTAGAGACAGACAGTAGAGTAATGCATCTACAAGCAAAGGAGTGCCAAGGATTCCCAATAACCAAACAGGGAAAAATGGAACAGATTCTCCTTCAGAGAACTAAGAAGAAATCAATCCGACTGACACCTTGATTTTGGATTTCTAGCCTCCAAAACCCTGAGGGAATAAATTTTTGTTGTTTGAAACTACCAATTTTGTGGTACTTTTTTGGCAGCCCTAGGTAACTAAATGTACGTGGATTAAGAGGCAGTCATTCAAACAGAGCAAGAGGAGACAGCATGGTTCAGGATTGGTAAAGATGTGTGAAGGGTTGTAAACTTTCAGCTTGCTGATTCAGTCTATATGCTGAACAATAATCAAGAAGCCAGATTATATGAAGAAGAACATGGCTTTAGGATTGGAGGAAGATTCATACACAACCTGTGATACGCAGGTGACACAACTTTGCTTGCCAAAAATAAAGATGAGTTGAAGCACTCACTGAAGAGGGTAAAAAACCACAGCCTTCAGTATGGGTTATGCTTGAATGTAAAGAAAACAACAATTCTCACAGCTGGATAAATATACAACATGATAAATGTAGACAAAACTGAAGTTGTCAAGGATTTAATTTACCTGGATCAACAACAAAGGCCCATGGAAGCAGAAAAGAAATCAAATGACACATTTCATTCGACAAATCCGATGCAGAAGATTTCTTTAAAATCTTAAAAAGCAACTAGGTTACTTTGGTGGCTAAGGTACAACTGACCAAAACCCTAACCTTTTCAATAGCCTCAAATTCATTCAAATGCTAGGCAATGAAAAAAAAAAGACAGAAGAAGAATTGATGCATTTGAATTGTGATGTTGGCAAAGAATATTGACTACAACGTGGACTGCCAGAAGAACAAACAAATAAGTCTTAGAAGAAATACAGTTGGGATCCTTCTTAGAAGTTAGGATGGGGAGACTTCATCTTTCTTAGTTTGAACACATCATTGGAAAAATTAACCATTACAGATGGCAATCATGTTTAGTAAAGTAGAGGACCAGTGAAAATGAGGAAAACAGTGAGATGGATTGACAAAATAACATAAACAATGGGCTCACACATAACAAAGATCCCAGAGATGCTGCAGGACCTGGCAAAATTTATTCATTCTACTATATATAAGGTTGCCATGAGTTGGATCCCACTTGATGGCAACTAACAATAACAATAACAGAGAACAAATAGATGACGATAAAATTAAAAAAAAAAAAGCAAGAGTCAAATAATGCATATTTGTTAAGCCATGTTAAAGATAGCACTCTTTATCCTTTAGAATGGAAAGCTGTTAAAATTTTGAAGCTGTGCATTGGTAGGGGACATTTGCATTCCCATTGTATAAATACTACTTTGTCTGCAGTGTGGAAAACAAATTGAATGAGAGAAGGGTGCATTTAGGGAAAAATCTGCAAAAGAATGCATCTGTTTAGGGAGAAGCTAGGTAGAACAGGGTAGGTTGGTATCAGTGGAGATATAGAAAAGCTTAGATATTCAAAATTATTTAGTAATTAAAATAAGCAGAACTTGAAAATGCACAGAATATAAGCTGTGAAGAAAGAAAGGTAAGAATTATGACGTCAAGTTTCTAGATCTGAAAACTAGGTGCCTGGAGGTATCATTCAATAAACCAGGGACAATTTTTCACTCTAAAAGAAATGTTACTGAAGGTGCAGGTTTGCAGTAAATTTTAGATATTTTAAATTTTAGATACTAATTACATATCAAGATGTTATTAGGTTGAGTTCGCTAAGAAGCAAAGCCAGTGAAGCATCTATACATGTACATATACATATATAGAGAGATTTATATCAAGGAAATGGCTCACATGGTTGTAGAGGATGGAAAGTCCCAAGTCCATGGGTCAAGCTGTAGGCTTCTCCTGACTCAGGTAACTGCAGGGGCTGGCAAATCCAAGATCCACAGGTCAGACAACAGACCGCTGGCCCACAGACTGCAGAGGCTGACAAATCCCAATATCCGCAGGTAAGCTGCTAGCTCAAGTCCCAAGAACTAGGGGTCAGATGAATAGGAACCAGCTACAGGACCCAGAGAAAGAAAAGTCCACAAGCCCCGTCAGAAAGTCCACCTATATTGGATGCAGACCACATCCCCCAAGGAAACTCCCTTTCAACTGATGGACTACTCACAATAGATCTCATCATGGAGGTGATTACATCATTATATGACTGCCAAACTACATCATAACTGTCAAACCTCTGAGAATTATTGCCCAACCAAGTTAGCACACAACCTTAACGATCACATCAAGTTAGAGATGTGAATGTATGAAGGACAATGTGGGAACCTGAATAGGCTTTCAGTATATATTAGCTTAATAAATGAGTAAATGAATGAAAAAAATTGCCACAATATTTGCTTGCTGTCATGAAAAGTAGAAAATAATAGAATAAAGTAGAACCTGCACAGAAAATTCAGTTACTTGTTAAAGGTTGTCTGGAAACATCAAGGAAAGAATTAAAAAATAAAATTGAAAAGAAGCACAAGCTCATATTAAATTATGTTGAGAGCAGCAGCTATTTATTTTCAAAATTGGAACACTTTTCTCTGAACTTAGAATATATTGAAATTCACTGGAAATATTATTCATACACATATCTAAGTCAAATATATAATCTACCGAATAGTTTTTGGCATATGTTTTCTTTTCAGTCTTTCCTCCCAAACATATCATGAAAATACATGAGATAAATGGATTTATAAGGAGAGATCTAGCAATCTTTTTGGACATACTATTTTGAATAAATGAATAAGAAATAAAAGTCTAAGTTAAAAACATATTACAAGACTAACTTATTTGTTATTTATACAAAGTACATGCTAGTAGATCAGATATAGATGAGACTGTTTCTTTTAAATATCAACTACATTTGCTAAAAATATTGTCCATTATCCATTATTATGTATTATTAGTTGTGTATATTATTCATTCACTTTTTCCTGTTGGGTTTGCTGTAAGAGATTTTTATGTTTGGTTATAAATTTAATTTCAATTCAAACAAACACATTTTCCAAGTTTACAATCAACTATCTTCCTCCATAATTTAATTTATTAGAAATCGGGAACATACTGGTACTTTTCAACAATTTAAAATCCTTTAACAGAGAAAAAGTACATTTGGGTTTGAAAAATAATATTTGCAAGACTAGAAGTATTGTTACGTTCATAGGTCATAAAGTAGTCATTCTATATTACATTTTGAGGTTTGCAACCTTTTCAGTGGAATATGAATGGATATCTATATTCCCTCATCAGTGATGGAATGCACTTTTTCATAATTACCTGTGATAACATAAGGCAATTCAGGTTTTCTATTGCTTATTGCAAACAATTTGCTGATTAATACGTTGTTTGTCTTGTGCTTGAGTCCTACCCAGAAAATAATAATCCATTTATTTGTCCATTCAATGAACTGTTCCTTAGTTCTTCTTTTATCAGACACTACATTAAGCACTAAATCATTATCATCATCATCATCTTATACTTGTTGAGCAGTATGTACCTTTTGTGGTTTTGCCTCCAGTACCTCAAGTACAACACTTTAAGAATGATAATATATATGCTATAGAAGAAACAAACAGTTTAAATACTATAAACTAATGGAACGAATAGGAGATTTCAGCAAAGTATCAGGATACAAGATAAACATACAAAAATTAGTTGGATTCTTCTACATCACCAAAAAGAACTTCAAAAAAGAAATCACCAAATCAATATCATTTACAATAGCCCCTAAGAAGATAAAATACCTAGGAATAAACCTAACCAGAGACGTAAAAGACCTATAAAAAGCCAACAACAAGACACTACTGCAAGAAACCAAAGGACACCTACAAAAGTGGAAAAACATATCATGCTCATGGATAGGAAGACTCAACATTGTGAAAATGACAGTTCTACCCAAAGCAATCTACAGATACACTGCAAACCCAATCCAAATTCCAATGGCATTTTTTAATGAGATGGAGAAACAAATCACCAACTTCATATGGAAAGGGAAGAGGCCCCAGATAAGTAAAGCATTACTCAAGAAGAAGAACAAAGTGGGAGGCCTCACACTACCTGATTTTAGAAACTATTATTCCACCATGGTAGTCAAAACAGCCTGGTACTGGTACAACAACAGATACATAGATACATAGACCAATGGAACAGAACTGAGAATCCAGACCTAAGTTCATCCACCTATAAGAAGGTGATATTTGACAAAGGCCCAAAGTCCGTTAATTGAGGGAAAGGCCGGCCCCTTTACCAATGGGGCCGGCAAAAACGGAAAACCAACCGCAAAAAAAATGAAACAAGACCCATACCTCACACCATGCACAAAAACTAACTGAAAATGGATCAAAGACCTAAATCTAAATCTAAAATAATAAATATCATGGAAGAAAAAATAGGGACTATGATAGGAGCCCTAATACATGGCATACACAGAATATAAACCATAACTAACAATTTGCAAACACCAGAAGAGAAACTAGATAACGTGGAGCTCCTAAAAATCAAACACTTATGCTCATCAAAAGACTTCACCAAAAGAGTGAAAACAGAACCCACAGACTAGGGAAAAAATTTTGGTTACCACACATCTGATAAGGGTCAAATCTCTAAAATCTACAAGATATGGTTATACCTCAAAAATAAAAAGACTAATAACCCAATTAAAAAATGGGCAAAGGATATGAACAGACATTTCACCAAAGAAGACATTCAGGTGGCTAACAGACACATGAAGAAATGCTCACAATCATTAGCCATCAGAGAAATGCAAATCAAAACTACAATGAAATTCTGTCTCACCCTAACAAGGCTAGCATTAATTCAAAAAACACAAAATAGTAAATGTTGGAGAGGTTGTGAAGGGACTGGAACACTTATTCACTGCTGGTGGGAATGTAAAATGGTCCAACCACTTTGGAAATCGATTTGGCGCTTCCTTAAAAAGCTAGAAATGGAAGTTACATATTCTCCAGAAATTGCACTCCTTGGAATATATACCAGAGAAATAACTATCGCATGAATAGATATATGCACACCCGTGTTCATTGCAGCAAAAAGATGAAAACAACCTAGAGGGCCATCAACAGATAAATGGATAAACAAATTATGGAGTACTACACAACAGAAAAGAATAATGATGAATTTGAGAAGCATCTCACAGCATGGATGAATCTGTAAGGAGTTATGCTGAGTGAATTTAATCAGTTGAAAAAGAACAAATATTGAATGTGATCACTATTATAAGAACTCAAGAAAAGGTTTAAGCACAGAAGAAAACATACTTTGATGACTACAAGGGTGAGGAGGAAGGATGAGGGGAATTCACTAACTAGATAGTAGACAAGAATCATCTTAGGTGATGGGAAGGACAACACACAATACAGAGGAAGTCAGCACAACTGGACTAAAACAAAAGCTAAGAAGTTTCCTGAACACAACCAAACACTTTGAGGGACAGAGTAGCTGGGGTTGGGGCTGGGGACCATGGTTTCAAGAGACATTTAGGTCAATTGGCATAATGAAGTTTACTAAGAAAATGTTACATCTCACTTTGATGAGTGGTGTCTGGGGTCTTAAGAGCTTGTTAGCAGCCATCTAAGATGCAGCAATTAGTCCCAACCCACCTGGAGCAAGGAGAATGAAGAACACCAAAGACACAAGGAAAATATTAGCCCAAGAGACAAAAGGCCCACATAAACAAGAGACTCCATCAGCCTGATATCAGAAGAACTAGATGGTGCCTGGCTACCATCAATGACCTCCCTGACTGGGAACACTACTTAGAGTCCCTGATGAAGCAGGAAAAGTGTGGTGCAGAACTCAAATTCACGTAAAAAGACCAAACTTAATGGTCTGACTGAGACTGGAGGAACCCCAGAAGGCATGGCCCCCGGATGGTCTGTTAGCCCAGAACTGAAACCATTCCCAAAGCCCACTCTTCAGACAAAGATTAGACTGGACTATAAAACATAATATAATACTCATGAAGAGTGTGCTTCTTAGTTCAAGCAGATACAAGAGACCAAAGGAGCAGCTCCTGTCCGGAGGCAGGATGAGAAGGCAGAAAGGGATAGGAGCTAGTTTGAAAGATTTAAAATAATTTGAGAAATTAAACATATAGATAAAATTAGATATTTAATGAAATTTTATATATTTATCTACTAATTGAATAATAATCATCAATCATGCTAAAAAAAGTGATTAAATTTTTATATAATTTTTATATAAATTTTAAATATATGGCTAATATACATTTATATATTGTACTTAAGAGGATTAAGAAATAGAATTTTTAAATTCTATTTATTCTATTAGGCATACCAAATAAAAAAAACAGTCACTAGTAGTCCATATAAGATAGTGCATCATTTTTGTTACATGAAAACAATAATGGAATGTGAGGAAGCTATATATGGTTATAAATTTTAAACATATGGAATTGATTAAAATAAGAGTAAATGCTGCTTCAGACATTAATTGCCTACTGTTAATAGATATTAATTTATGTAATCACTGTGTCAGGACAAAAATTAGCATATGAGACACACCAGATATTTTCCCTATCCATTAAAGAACATCTGTCTTTCCTCCAGCATAGGTTTTCTTGTTCATTTGTTTGTTCCTTCTCCCTAAGTCAGGTACTTTCTTTGAGTTTTGTGATGGATACTTGGAACATTGGGTAGAGGGAAACAGAAATGGAGAGAAAATAAAATGGAAGATGAGAAAAACATGCAGGTGTTGCTATGGGTACCTTTTGATGCATTGTAAGTGAGATCTGTAGAGAAGCATCTGAGGGATGAGATAAAGTCAATTAAAAAAGAATATTAAAAGTGTTTTTGCTATGTCCCTTTTAGAATAGTTGACAAGTATGTAAACAACAACAATGACAAATGAGCTAAATTAGGACTACCTTTGGGTTGCTGGACTGCTTTTTGTACTACACAATCACTGTGAGCCTGGACCATGTGGTCACTCACAGTTTCAATAGTTTATAATACCTTTGTCAGGGATGGGTTAGAACATCAGTCTGATTTAGCTGATTTAGGGAGCCTAGCTAGGATAGAAGGAAGACAATAGCATAAGGTTAACTTTGCTGCCTAAGGTGTATGTGTCCCCATTCAACTCTCATAAATGTCTAAGACTTGGGGGTTCTTTCATCTTCTATGCCCGCTCTTAGAAATAAAATATTTCAATTTCTGTCTGTATGTAAGAATATTGTTGCCTCTATGGAAACCCTGGTGGTATAGTGGTTAAATGCTACAGCTGCTAACCAAAAGGTCAGCAGTTCAAATCCACTAGGTGCTCCTTGGAAACTTTACAGGGCAGTTTTACTCTGTCCTATAGGATCACTATGAGTCAGAATTGACTCAATGGCAAAGGATTTTTTTTTTTTTAATTAATATCCAAGGCCAAACAACTTTAGTTGTACTCTATTTTCTTGTCTTTTCCTCATTAACTCATACATACAAAGTAGAGTTAAAATGCCTACTATTTAATTCAAAAGTAGACCTATATGAATATTACTATTACATAAATAAAACCCAAAGATATTTATAGACAGTTTTAGGCTACCTAAATGAGAAAAGTAGTCAGCTAGTTGTCCATATAAGATCATGAATCATTTTTGTTACATGAAAGCAACAACATAATATGAGGAAGCTAAATATGTATCATTTATTTTGACATCAAAGGCTGAAACACACATAGACACACATTCACAATTTCACAAAGACTTTTATTTCAAACATGGAAATTAAAGAACATATTTATTTTTATTTTTTGTGGTTCCTACCAACATGATTGTATTTGATACTAGCAATAATCTTATATTCTGTCATATTTGTACTGCTAATTTGATGATGATAATCAGACTTGTTACACCTCTAATAAGTCCAAATTGATACAATTGACACATAATATCTAAATAATTCAAATATGACATGCTGTCTGTTTCCTTGAAAATGAAAGTTTTTGCCCCTGTTATTCTATGATTGCTCATCAGAAAAATATATAATTCTGAAAACCACTACAAAATCAAGATACATATGTGGACAGCTAAAATTGAGAAATAGCTTAGGTCACTTCTTATTATTCAAAAGCCTAAATGTTTATGCTCAGGTTCAGTTTCCTTTATTTTTAATTATGTCTTGGTGACTTTCTTTTGGGATCTACCTTATGTGGGTTTCGATGAGCATCTTGGATGAGTATCTTCTCATCTTTCATGATATCAGGGAGGTTTTCTGCCAATAAATCTTCAACAATTCTCTCTGTATTTTCTGTTATCCCTCCTGTTAAGGTACTCCAATCACTCTCGTAGGTTATTCCTCTTGATACAATCCCATATAACTCTTAGGGTTTCTTCATTTTTTTACATGCTTTTATCTGATTTTTCCTCAGATAAGTTGGTGTCAACTGCTTTGCCTTCAATCTCACTAATTCTGACTTCCATTGCCTCTATTCTGCTCCTATAACTTTCTATTGAGTTGTCTAATTCTGAAATTTTATTGTTAATCTTCAGGATTTCTGATTGCTGTCTCTCTATGGATTCTTGCAGCCTGTTAAATTTGTCATTATGCTCTTCTCTAATCTTTTGAATTTCCTCTATTACATGTTCTGCATTTTGCTTAATTTCCTTCCTAATCTCTTGAAGAGTTCTGTATATTAATCTTTTGTATTCTGTCTCCAGTAATTCCAAGAAATTCTCTTCCTTTGGAAAATTTCTAGATTCTTTATTTTGGGAGCTTGCTGAAGCCATCATGGACTGCCTCTTTATGTGATTTGATATTGACTGTTGTCTCTGAGCCATCACTAAGTTATTATATTTATTTATTTTATG
>NW_004444306.1:295394-296586 GCF_000243295.1 Trichechus manatus latirostris
TTTTTTTTTTTTTTTTTTGCTGTAAATTAGAGGGATAAAAGTTTGAAAAGAAAGATGCAAAAACAAGCAATTCAAAAATGAAAATTTTGTGTCATCAAATACACTTGGATAATCGGATAAACAGATGCCATACAGACTAATTAGAACAAGAGGAGTGATTGTAAGCAAATCCACAAACATATATATAGTGTGTTTGTGTGTGTGCATATGCATGTATATAGGCTGCATCCCTACAATAAGAATACATAAAATATAGTGGCCAGCCATACACACACACACACATGCACATGTGGGCACACATATAACAGTTTGCTTTAGGGCTGCATGTCAGATTAGAGATTTCAAGAACTGAAGATCTTTCCTTCCGATTGCTCTTCATCTTCGGGGTTTATCTTTGCCCAAATTATGAAAGATAACTCACCATTACTCTAGCATTTCAATATGCAGATTGGGTAAAGAAGGAAGATATATTTCTTTCTTTTTAAAAACTTGACACTGGTCTTAGTTAGCTAGTGCTACTATAACACAAATAACACACATGGATGGTTTTAAAGAACAGAAATTTATTTTCTCACAGTTACGGAGGCCAAAATTTCAAATGAGGGACTTGGCCTTGTGAATTTCTTCCTTGTAGGTAGCCTGGAACATTCCTTGGTTACTTGGCTTGCAGACAATCTTCACATGGAGGCTTCTTTCCTTTTTTTTGTGTGCCTCTGTGTCTAATCTGGAGCCCTGGTGATGCAGTGGTTAAAAGCTCGGCTGCTAACCAAAAGTTCAGCAGTATTTTTTCTGTATGCTACTATTCTATATGGATTCTGTATGCTCTATAATCATGTAGTACTTTATAATTTATCACAATAAACATTTTTTAAGTAAGGCAAGAAGAAAAAGGTTTTTTAAAAAGTGATTATCACCATGAATGTGTTAGTGTTTTTCCATTTCTAGTAGTATTTAGACTAACAACTTCATCACTATAATTTATGTCTGAATTTGTACCAATCCAAAATGAGTAAAGTTTATAGTTTAAAGCCATAGCCTTATTTAAATCAAAACAGTAAAACTTCATATTGTAGAAATAAAGTTCTAATACTGGTAATTTTTCATAAAGCTATTTGTGAAAAAAGTTTAGTTTGTTTTTATTTTGTTTGTGTGAAAGAGAGGATTGATAGGGAGAGGGTAACAAAAGCTTCCT
>NW_004444306.1:297535-299376 GCF_000243295.1 Trichechus manatus latirostris
TAAAATTTCTATAGAAGAGAAAAGAGAGAAATCAATAGGAGAAATAAGTAAATATTTTCTCAATATAGGGAAGGTATTTTTGAAAAGGGGGGGATCCAAAGTGGGCTGGTAGGGTCAGGGACAGAGAAAAAAAAAGTGTTTCATATTCACAGACTTAAAGAAAGCATAGATTACACAGCACACTTTAATATGAAAATTAAGGTGCTTTATATTTTCACACAGTTGCCACTTCCTCCAATTAGAACAAATTTTAAAATTGGTATTATTGGTCTATAAATACCAAATGATAATATGCCTATATATATGTGTGTGTGTGTGTGTGTGTGTGATATAATATTTATAACAAATATATGGGAGTCCCTTGGTGGTGCTGTGGTTAATTAATTCAGCTGCTAACTGAAAGGATGACAGTTGGAGTCCACCCAGAGGCTCTTTGGCAGAAGGGCCTGGTGATCTACTGCAGAAATATCACCCACTGAAAACCATATGGAATACAGTTTACTCTGACACATGTGGGGTCACCATAGTCAGAAATTACTTGACAGCTATTGGTATGTCCCATTTACATGCTCAGAATTCCACAGTGAAAAATGTAAGATCTTTGTGCTCTAATAACCTATAAGATAGTGAAGGGAAATCAGATCATTAAAAAGGGAAATGTCTAGGGGAAGAAATGTCATTCAAATAGTTCATTGTGCTTACAGATTTAAATTGTGACTAAAGAATAATTGAGTAAAATCACTAATTCAACAAAAAATTTTATTGAGTGTCTGTTATCTCCCACACACTAAATACTGAGATTACTGCAATAAACAAAACAAAGTTCCTTCCCTAATGAAACATTCATTCTAAATTAGTGATATAGGCAATAAAACATGGAAACAAAATGTAAACTTGCAAACACATAGTATGCTTGACAGTTGTGAGAGCCTTTAAGATAATGCAGGAAAAAAGGAGAAGAAAAGGTTTTCAATGTTATATAGGGTGATCAGGGAAAAATCTTTCTAAAAAGGTGATAAAGGATCAGAAATCTGAAGAAACTGAAGAATAGATGGGTCAGGAATATTCCAGTAAATTGAAACAGTAATTACAAAGGCCTTTAGCAGAACCATGCTGGACACATTGAGAAAATCTGAACGGCTGGGGGCAATAAGTGACAGAAGAGCAATAAAAGATGAGGTCAGAGAGGTAGATGCCAACTAGATCATGAAGGACCATAGTGTTATACTTGATTTGTCTTACTGCTCTCAAATTCACCTTCCACACTTCAGCACATTGATCTATTTAAAAATGTAAATAGACTGTGACATTTAATAGCTCAACACTTTTAATGTGTACCTGTTATCTATTGAATATACTAATTAAGTTCCTAAATATATCATGCAAGACCTTGCTAGACTGATTCAACATAATTTTTATCTAAGCCCATCGTATCACACTGTATACTGCATGTTCCATGAATATTAAAGATTGTATTATTGCCCTTGGGCATGTCTTTGCCCCTGGGCAAATCTTATTTTCAGATTTTTTTTCTTACCTGGAATGGTCTTCCCATCTCTTCTCAAAACTTTTTTCTCCATGAAAATTTTTTAGAATTTAAACAAGATAATAATATTAAAAATACTATTTAGATATTCATATCCTTTAATAAACAATAAGTCCGTTAAGATGTACAAGTGTGTTTTATTCATCTTTACATCCATAGTACACCTATGGTTCACTATGGTGCCTTGCATAGACATGACACCTGGCACACAGTAGATATTCAATACATCAAAATTATATTCAAAATCATGACTTGTCAAAAACTACGTATTTTTAAATTATAAAATTGAAAACAC
>NW_004444306.1:301199-302606 GCF_000243295.1 Trichechus manatus latirostris
GAAAGATTAGTCCAAAGGACTAATGGACAACAACTACCACAGCTTCCACCAGACTGAGTCTAGCACAACTTGATGTGGCTACCACCACAGACTGCTCTGACAGGGATCACAGTAGAGGGTTCCAGACAGAGCTGGAGAAAAATACAGAACAAAATTCTAACTCACAGAAAAAGACCAGACTTAGCGGTCTGACAGACTGGAAAAACCCCGAGTATGCCCCCCAGACACCCTTTTAACTCAGTACTGAAGTCACTCCTGAGACTCACTCTTCAGCCAAAGATTAGACAGGCCAATAAACAGAAGGAAACTAAATGAGCACAAAAGCCCAGGGGCAAGGACAAGAAGGCAGGAGGGGACAGCAAAGCTGGTAAGGGGAAACCCAAGTTCGAGAAGGGGAGAATGTTGACAAGTTGTGGTGTTGGCAACCAATGTCACAAAATAATATGTGTGTTGAGTGCTTAATAAGAAAGTAATCTGCTCTGTAAACCTTCATCTAAAGCACAATAAAAAAAAGTTCTGTAAGCATTTAACAGTTTAAGATAGTTGAAATAATTTTAAAATACAGCTTTATGAATTTATTTAGTCAATGAGGTTAATAGGGCTTATCCTGTTCTTGTTTTCATGTTGTCTTTCATTATAAGATATGTAGCTTTAAAAATATGGAAATATTATGGGAAATACAATTAATATGCCCTTGTATAAAAAGGTATTAATATTAGCTATTATATACATACATGTAAACAGTTAAAACATATTTAAATCCTAAGTAGAAGTATAATGAGTGTCAATATTATAACTAAATCTTTATCTCAATTCAGGGAATGTTATTAAGGACAATTTTTTTTTTCTTTTTTTGGTTGTACTTTATATGAAGGTTTACAGAACAAATAGTTTCTCATTAAACAGTTAGTACACATACTGTTTTATGACAATGGTTAACAACCCCAGGACATGTAAAGACAATATTTTTAAGGTGAAATGATGAATTACTATAAATATTTCCTAACTTACAGAAATGTATTTATAGGTCTGTGTATACGTCCTGGTGGAAAACTCATTAGCAACATTCTATATGCAGATAACAGAACTTTGTTTGCCAAAAGTGAAGATGCCTTGAAACACTGATGATTATCAAAGACTACAGAGTTCAGTATGGATTATATCTCAACATAAAGAAAATGAAAATCCTTACAACTGGACCAACGAACAACATCATAATAAATGGCAAAAAATTGAAGCTTTAAAGATTTCATTTTACTTGAATTAACAATCAATTCCCACAGAAACAGCAATAAAGAAATCAAACGGCATATTTCATTGGGCCAATCTGCAAAAGACCTCTTTAAAATATTAAAAACCAAAGACGTCACATTGATGACTAAGGAGTGACCCATGCTATGGTATTTT
>NW_004444306.1:303501-305057 GCF_000243295.1 Trichechus manatus latirostris
CCGGGACATCGTAAGAACATTATTGCTAGTTGTTTGTTTTGTCCTTTACCTACAGATTTGGGAACATGTGTGTTTAATTTTTTTTTAAGTACTATATCTAGACATAGTAATGCAGTGTTACTGGACACTTCAAATTTTGAGAGTTTCTTTCAAATTGCCTTCCAGGGATACTATACCAACTTTTACTTCCACCAACCATATAGAAAAACACTTCCTTTATTACTTCCTAGAAGCCCAGGTGATACAAATTGTTAAGTTCTCGGCTGCCAACAAAAAAGTTGGTGATTCGAACCCACTCAGTGGCTCCGAGGGAGAAATACCTGGGTATCTGCTCCCATAAAGATTACAGGCTAGAAAACCCTATGAGACAGTTCTACTCTGTCACATGGAGTCGCTATGAGTCAAAATTGACACAATGGCATCGAACAATAGCCAAGGATATTTATTAAAATACTCTTAATTTGATGTTAATATATGTTTATATTTCAGTTAACTTTATCTTATTTTTCGTCATCATCCAAATTCCCTCTGTGTTAAAGGAATGGTGGGAAAATAGGAAAAACCAACTGAGCTGCCTCAGCTAATTAAGATTGGAACTTCTGGAAACAACAGCACCTGCCAAAAGTCATGCTCACTTCAGAGTTTAATCAGTCTCTGCAAGGAAAAGATACAAATTCTCTAATAAGCTTTATGTTAGGACTTGTTGTCTTTCAGGAAGATACCCACTGCCGTCAAATTGATTCTAATTTATAGTGACCCTATAGGACAGAGTAGAAGTGCCCCAGTGGGTTTCCAAGGCTGTAAATCTTTATGGAAGCAGACTGCCACATTCTTTCTCCCGCAGAGTGGCTGGTGGGTTCGAACTGCCAAACTTTTGGTTAGCAGCTGAGCTCTTTAAACACTGGACCGCCAGGGCACCTCATTCAGGAAGATATTTACGTTCAATTTTTTTTTTTAAATACCAATATATTTCAGAATCTGTGCCAAGACACTCTACAATTAAACGTTCACTTAAAGACAGTATAAGATACATGGTACAAGCAAACAGCTGCTTGCTCATTAGTGAAGAGTTAGTCTTATTAATCTAAGAGTTAGGCTAAGCAGATAAATGAATGCAAAGAGGCAAATGTAGTATATTAATTAGCTCTGACTCTTAGGAAGTGTACTTCCATGAGTAATGCTAGGTCCAGGAATACAGTCATGTCTGTAGATATCTTTAGGATAGAGACACATATGCTAACTGCATAAACATTCACTCATGTGAGTGCTTTGCTTTTTCTCTGTAATTTTTCTACTTACTCATTCTCCCTAGCATATAGGGAAAGCAATGCTCTCTTCTTCTCTACCCTGATTTTCTCATATCTTTATAAATAAATTTGTTTATTGACATCTACTTTATACTACTGGTCTGCAGAATAGGAAGATTATGAAAAAATAATTATTTCATTCATTTATGCATGCATTCCACCAGTATTTTTTGAGTGTTTACTATGTACTACAAACTATGCTAGGTACTGGGAGAGAGTGTTGATCATAATACAGTGAAGTGTAGCAGG
>NW_004444306.1:305641-307122 GCF_000243295.1 Trichechus manatus latirostris
TGCCAGCTTCAGTTTCTTTATCTGTAAATTGAGAGAATAATTGTACATAACTTTTCTGAGCATTAAACGAAATAATACAAGGAGAACACCTAGAAGATCCATACCCAGGAGCCTACTCTAAACAGTTGAGAACTTTGCCACAGTGTTTATTAGGAGCATGACAGCAACTGTCTAGACTTCTCAGTTCTATTATTTTTGCGCTGTTCCTATTAGCTGGGTCAGTGCTCTACTTCTCTGGTAACTGTGATGCTGATGATTTATTCTCATGATTAGGTAGATATCTACATTGTAGGGTGACAAATCATTCTGCAGTGACCAACAGAAGTAAATGAAGAGAAGACTTAAGCCAGGGCCTGCTATTAGGATAATGGGATAATGGGTACATCCTGCTATTAGGATAATGTAATGTAGTTCATCCAATGTAGAAGTAAGGACCCCATGTTGTCATGTATATGTATCTAGCAATTAGATTCAATCTCTTAGTGAGAAACTCCTGAACAGATCCCATGAAGGGGGGAAAAAAATAATAAAATATCATTAGAGTGGCATAACATCACCATTGTTAAACAGTTATCAGTGCAAGCTGAGTGCCTTCACGGAAAATAAAGTTTCTGGGAAGCCTCCTCCAACTAGAAGAACAACTACAACTCTTACTCTTCGTGTAATTAAGTTCTTCCATCTCTTAACTTCATCAAAGGCACTTGTTACCTTTAATTCTGTTTGCTGGTGTCTTTCCTTCAATAAGAGTCAATCTTCTGACAACTACAGGGGAATAAACAGAGAAACCAGCTCATTTCTAAGTGAAAGTGAGAAACAGCCTACTTATGTGTATGACAATGTATTGAATCAGAAATCCATCTCTTTATACATGATTGATATGTTGTTGCTGTTGTTGTGTGTCGTCAAGTTGATTCCAACTCATAGTGACCCTACAGGACAGAGTAGAACTTCCCCATAGGGTTTCCAAGGAGCGGCTACTGGATTTGAACTGCCGACCTTTTGGTTAGCAGTCTGAGCTCTTAACCACTTCGCCACTAGGGCTCCAATGATTGATATAGCTATCCAAAATGTAAACCACTGCACTGACCTACGTCATGGTTGTTGTTAGTTGCCCTGGAGTTGGCTCTGACTCATGGCAACCCTACAAATAACAGAATACAACATTGCCCACGTCTGTGCCATCTTCATGATCATTGGTATGTTTGAGCCATTGTTGCAGCTGTTGTCTCAATCTGTTTCATCGAGAGTTTTCCTCTGTTTTGTTGCCTCTCTACTTTACCAAACAGGATGTTCTTTTCTTAGTAATTGGTCTTTCCGGACCACGTGTCCAAAGTAAGTGAGCTGAAATCTCACCGTCTTCACTTCTAAGGAATATTCTGGTTGTATTTCTTCTAAGACCAATTTTTTCTATATTCATGCAAAATCAGATTCATCCATTAGACTGAGTATATAGCAGTGAACTAGACAAAGCTTCTTTTCTC
>NW_004444306.1:307488-308618 GCF_000243295.1 Trichechus manatus latirostris
ATGTGGAGAGGCCTTGTGGAGAAGAGAAACCCTGAGGCTACATGGAGGAGGAGTAGGTGAAGTTTAATTGTCCCAGTGTCCCAGTCAAGCCTAAAGATGACTCCAGCCCCTGCCAACACCCAGGGCCAGCTCATGGTTGTATGACTGGTGCATTTGGACAAGGTTCCATGCTTAAAAAAGCCCCAAGTTCAGAAGGGCCCTGCAGTTGGTTAAATTTTCTGCTGTCACTGTCTTGAAATTATGAACAATTTTTGAGGCAACTGACATGCATTTTTATTTTGCCATGGGCTTCACAAATTAGGTAGCTGGGCCTGCCAAAAACTGATTGCGTTTGCCTGGATACTTCAAGTGAAACAAGCAAAAGAATCGCTAAGTTGAATCCAGTTAAACCACAAAACTCTGGGAAACAGATGCTTTTTCCTTAAAACCACTGTGTTGATGAAGTAGTTTGGTACCCATATAACCCAAGGAGGAGGTTTAATAAATATGACAAAAATTCTGAAGATTTTTGTTTAGAAGAAATGAAGTTTTGGAAACTGCTCCCGATTCTCAGAACTTCAATAGACTGGACATGGTAAGAGGTGAAGGAGTCTTAAAAAATTCCCCATTTACTAAATAATAAAACATATAATTCATCTTAAACTGTAGGAATGTAATTATGAGAATATTAAGATCTTAGTTTTATAGTGTCAGAGTCAGCGAAGCATATTCTAAGCTACTAGCAAAACGATCATTGGCCAAAGGTCAGTTTTTGCCTAGTGCAAAGATCAGTATTGAGTCAGAATTCATTAGTGCTAACAGAAGAGGTGTATTCTGTTAATTAATCTGGATTGTTTTAGATTCCTTTAAGAAACAGGAAAAATTGATCATATTATGTATCAGGATTCAATATAGCCTTAATATTTCATAATCTTTTATAAGAAGTAGAATGTCCCATGGCCACCTCCCCTTTTAATAAAGATAATTTATTATTTGCTTCCCATTTATTTCCTGCCTCTTCTTTTTTGTCACCTGTATCTGGATTATTTAAAATGTATTCTTAGATTTGTGAGTCTTTCAAAAGAATGGATGTATTCTTTTACTCCACTGTCAAATCACTTAATCTTTGTCACCATCTTTGGAGGACACAT
>NW_004444306.1:313868-314793 GCF_000243295.1 Trichechus manatus latirostris
AAAATTCAGTTATTAACTTAAGTAATAACTTTTGTTATTAGTGATCGATGCGTCAGATCTATTCTTGAGATTATCCCTAAATTCAGGTGGGATATACTCAAAGTCATACTTTGGCTCTCATGGACTTGTTTTAATTTTCTTCAGCTTCAGCTTAAACTTGCATACGAGCAATTGATGGTCTGTTCTGAAGTCAGTCCCTGGCCTTGTTCTGAGGATACTGAGTATCTCCATGGTCTCTTTCCACAGACGTGGTAGATTATATTCCTGTGTATTCCATCCAGAAAGGTCCTCGTGTATAGTTGCCCGTTATGTTGTTGAAAAAGGTATTTCTAATGAATGTTATTGGTCTTGCAAAATTCTATTATGCAATCTCCTGTGTTGTTTCTGTCACCAAGGCCATATTTTCCAGCTACTAGTCCTTCTTTTTTGTTCCCAACTTTCACATTCCAATCACTAGTAATTATCAATGCATCTTGACTGTATGTTTGATCAATTTCAGACTACAGAAGTTGGTAAAAACGTTCAGCTTTTTCATCTTTGCCATTAGTGGTTGATGCGTAAATTTGAATAATAATCGTATTAACTAGTCATCCTCATAGGTATATGGATATTTTCCTATCACTGACAGCATTGTATTTCATAACTGATCTTGAAATGATCTTTATTGAGAATGAATATGATGCTATTCCTCTTCATTTTGTCATTCCTAGCATAGTAGACTATATGATGGTCTGATTCAAAATGACCAATACCAGTCCACTTCAGCTTACCAATGCCTAAGATATCGATCTTCAATATTCCAATTCATTTTTGACAACTTCAAATTTTCCTTGGTTCATAATTCATGCATTCCGTATTCCAATTATTAATGGGTGTTTGCAGCTCTTTCTACTCATTTTGAGTCATGCCTCATGAAAAAATGAAG
>NW_004444306.1:316906-319433 GCF_000243295.1 Trichechus manatus latirostris
GAGGGTAAAGAGTCCTAAACAGAAGTAAGATTTTTACACTTCACAAGAAGTGGCCATTAGATATGATAAACTGCATATATGTAATATGTAGTGCAACTACTAAGAAAACTATAAAAAGCAATTTACTGAAAATAACTATATGCAAATCAAGATGGAATCCCAAACAGTGCTCAAATAACCAGGAAAAAGTAAGGAAAAAGAAACAGAGAAATGAGTAACAGAGGAAAAAAATATAAAACAAATAGTAAAAATAAAAACTCCCCTAATATTCCAGGACTATCTGGCTTGATGCTACTGTGCTTTATGTACTCTTGCACTTTAGTAATTTCAATGTTGTTTTGAAACTCTCTATTCCGCCCATAGTTGCTAAACTCCTAAGAAACAGAGGCCACTCTTCTTTTTTTTGGTCATCTTGTGATTGTAAATGCATCCCACATTGTGCCATTTGATTTATGCATCTAGGAAAATGGCACTGCCAAAGGGTGACTACTAGAGGAAAGATTTAGCACTCGTACATCCCTTTCACTCATTCACTCCCACGCCATTTCAATTAATCTAACTAAAATTGTTGTTCATGATATACAAAGACAATTTCAAGAAAATTCCCCTAGTTTCTCCCTTACAACAAAGTGCTATTCTCCAGCTAGTCACACATAGGAATTCCCACATAGGAAATTTCAACACATCAATGAGTTTTACCAAACCGTAGAAGGTGAGTCCTTATCCAGTGCACTCAAACTTGCTAATTATCTGGACACCAGTTTTGAGAAGGAGAAAGTAACTTTATTGCAATAATCAGAGCAAGGAGCCAGGAGGAATTTCCTTGATCTGTCTTCCTGTACTTATATGTGATTTGGGGAGCAAGATGGCAGCCGCACAGGCATACTGAGGAGGGAAAATTCTAGAAGGCGGCCAAGAACAGGAGGTGACGTGGTTCTTGTTGGACTTCTCGCTTCAGAATAGGGTCCAGGTGATGAATTTCCTTCTGATTCATTCATCCTATTGTTGCCGCAACCTCTGTTGAGATCAGTTAGCGATCCCAGCTGGCCCTTCTGCACACATGGGGCAGGCCAAATCTGGTTTGGGCTAGTTTAAGGACTAATGAATATTTATTGGCATTTGTAGGGCTAGGTTACAATCTTCCCTTGAGTTGTAGCAATTCCTTAATCTTAAGGGATAAGGGTCAGTGACTCATCTGGCTACTTCCTGCTGACATGGGGTGGAGTTTTAGGGACCTAGGAACAGGCAAGGAATGATTAGCTCCTGGGAGTAGCAGGCAAAGACTTAAAATCAAAGACACAAGGGAAAGATTAGTAAAACAAAATAAGAGACAGTAGATAAGTGCTACACAATACTGGGGAAGCCAGCACAACTAGTCCAAGACAAGGTCATGGAAGCTCCATAGACACAGCCAAACTTCCTGAGGGACAAAATCCCCAGGCTCAGGGCCTTGGGGACCATGGTCTCAGGGAGCATCTTACTCAAATGGCATAACATAGTTTATAAAGAATATATGCCAGGAAATAAGCTACGGGGTTTTCAGTTTATCTTATTTAATCTTCACAATAACACTATAAAACGGCCACTGTTGTTTACTGATATTTTGCAGATAAGGAAACTGAGCCATCTGGAAGTGAAGCCCCTTGACCCAAAAACCAAAAGCTAGCAGAGTCAAGATTTGAACCCAGGTGCATACTGCCACCAGGAGCTTTATTGGCTTCCTCCCGCTGCCAGGCCCTTTCATACACTCAGAGGTTTTCCCCTCAATCCAGTTAACGAACTCCCCATAAACACTGTAAATGGAGCAAGAAAGAGGGAGCACTATTATTCCCATAGTAGATAAATCTGGAACATAGGACTGGAAGCATAATGGTCAATAGCTTCCAGAGTTACACATAGTGACCTAAGATACCTGGAAACACTAAGTTCCTGGACTACTTAAGGATCATCTGTAGCAGCACACCCCCAAACTGCTAAGGAAAGGTCTCCCATACAGCATTTCATAGGGGCTGAATTGGAGCTTGCTTCTAGGAGCCACCCAGACTCTCAACAGGGCAATCTAGCAGCTTGATCCAAGGCAGGTTGGCACTGTGATCTCCAGAGAGCATGTAGATTCTACTGAATTCCTAAATGCCCTGAAACTTCTTGGGTAACCTTGGATGCAAAAGCTCCTCCATTATCGCTTCGAATTGAGACCAAACCTAGAGATGGTTTCATTGAGAAAAATTTTGCTTACCTCTGATGCCCTTTCTGTCTGGGAGGGAAGTTCCAGGTCAGGTCCCGTGGGCTAGTACCCCCAGGCATAGGAGATGGTGGGCCTGTTTTTGGATTGTTCACTACTTTCTTTTTTTCCTGTTTTTTCTTCTTCTTTTTTTTTTATTTTATTATTGTAATTAAATGAAGTTTACATTTCAAGTTAGTCTCCCATACAGAATTTTTTTTTTTTTTACATACATTGTTCTGAGACCCCAACCGCAAAAATACAGAATGCTTCACAAATTTGCGTGTCATCCTTGCACAGGGACCA
>NW_004444306.1:320155-324043 GCF_000243295.1 Trichechus manatus latirostris
GTTGGCCGCTGGCCCTTTTGGGGCCCATGAGGACTTACCCCCACAAGAGGTCTGCCTGGGTGATGGGTTACCTCTGAGAGCTGCTGCCAGGAGCGCTGCCTTTTTCCTTGTACGTGGTCCTGATTATTGAAGACCTTAAAGGCAATCTCAACAAGTTGTGAAGTATTCTTTCCTAGAACTCCTTCTACCTTTTGAAGTTTCTGCTTGATGTTGGGGGCATTCTGACTGATGAGAGTCATATTTATTAATGTGGTATTCTCTGGGTCTTCAGGGTTTATATCAATATGCTTCGTATACCCATTCTAGGAAGCTGGAGGGTTTTTCCTTGGGGCCTTCTTGTACATCCTAAGGCTCTTCTGTTTTGGGGCCCCTTGTTGTAAACCAGCTATACCATTTTTAGTCTAATACCATTTTTAGTGTTGAGGTTATGCAAACTGTGGGCCTCTTGGCGTGCCGTTTCTAAGACTATCTTCCATTCCTCCAGAGTTAAAAAAATATTCCAAATATACAGATCAGAGTTGGAGAATGGTGTATGGACCCAGATAAACCCTCTAGGCTGGCCATCATGGTCCAGTCTGGTAGGCATTTGTCTCAGCGGAAATTGCTCTGAGGAAACTTGAGTGGATCCCCGGCCAAATTGCACTCCACTACCGGTGTGTGCTGAGGAGACTATTCCCTGGTCAGGACCTGGAGCTTCTGACTCATGAAGGGCTAGAGAGCAATTCCCCAGAGGGGTGGGAGAGGGTTCTCCCAAAAGGTCAGTGAGGCATTGCAGTGGTGGGCCTCAGGCTTCGGGCAGGGGCTGAACTGTGAACCAGGCCTATACCTCCAGGTGGAAAGGGTATGTATGGATAAATGAAACAAAAAGCCAGTGTTTCTCCTGGGCAAATCCTAGTTCCCCTTTTAGCATATCTAGTTAAGTACTGGCTGAAGGTGGAGTTACGTGCTCCCTGTAGTACATTCAGATAACCGCATAATCCTAAACACATAACCCTTCTTAAAACATTCCAGATTTGTCTTCTCTTCAAACCCTATCTTCTCATTTGTATGCATATATTCTCAGACCTCTGGCTGAGTGGAACCAGAAGACCCTGGCCCCCAGTCCCTTTACTTGGCCTGGCTTTGGCCCCAGGCGTCTCCAGGTGAGATTTCTCCCTTTCATTTTCCCCCTGCACCATTAATTTACACTGTTTTTGTAGGTTTTTATTTTGCCAGAGAGACATAAAGGCTTTGTACGTAGGACATTTCATCCCATTTTCCATCTCTTTTGCCATAGTTAAATGATCCCAAACAATAATTAGAATCCCCATGGAAGGATAAACAGCATCAGTAAAGGTACACTAGGTTGATTTCCCATATTTCACTCACACACATATTCACTCAGAAACAGAACCAGAACCTGAACTTAACCAAAGTCAACAACCATAAACTAGGCTGCCAGTTCTCTGCCATTGGCTAGGGGGAGTGGTGGGGCAAGATAACAAGGATGATCTTAGTAGGGCTTCAATGCCCCCTAGTGGGGATGTCTTAGTCCTACTTCAATCCTCCAGATACCTCTCCACATCCAATCCCAAGCACTTACACTTAACAAGAAATTCTTAAGGCACTCACCTAGTGGACATCCATACCTCAGTTTCTAATTCTCAAAGTAGAAGCACCTTAAGCTGGTTGCTGCCTTGGTCTCAATTAGGAGACCCACTGGATCCTGCCAGACAAGGGGAGATAGCAACCCTGAGGCGGTGAGATGTGCCCTATTGTCTAGTCACTGGTTGTTGACAACCTCTGGAGAGAGTAACTTTCAGAAAGACAAGGGCAATTCCTGGGACACACTAAGCTTTGAACCCTCAACAGCCATTATATCTATTGGCTGATGAAATGAGCGCTTGATGCCGTGAAAGGGCATGACACCAAAGGATTTGCTTCAAGGAGAATGCAGATTGCACTGGTGATCAAATGAATAGTGGAGTCACTAGACCAAAGAAGACTCGGTATTTGGATTACTTCCTGAAGGGGCCCTACCCAGGAACATGAGCAGAAAATCAAGTCTAATGTATTTTGGCTGCTAAAAATTTAGGTTCTAATTTTAATCTAATATACATGTTGCAGATAAATTTTGTCAATTTTATTCAGAGTTACCTGTTTTCTAATATTCTCCTTGGTTTCTGTTTTCTAATATTCTCCTTGGTTTCTTCCTTTTTTTTTCCCCCCTTTACTTCTGCCTTTTAAGTTTAAAAGAATGAAAACTACATAAAGCAATTATACAGATGGTATAATGTTTACCAGTGTTGCTGGGAGACTCCTGTGAGAGGCTGTATTTCAGAAGCATAATATCTGATGTCATGGATTCAAAATTATTTACCCCTGAGGGATCTTAAACTATACAGCCTTCTCTGCTGCAACCATTTTCTTGTGAGGTATTAAAATCCAGTAATTCCATATATGTATTTGTTATGAGATAGTATCCATTTGCAGAAATGTTTAGTACTAAACACAACTTATTTTAGTTTGAAAGTTAAAATTTAGACTAAAATTGTTCTAAGCATTAAAGGGAAACAGTATAGTCAAGTATACATAAGTGGCTCTTCTTAGGAAATGTAATCCCAGATTCCTACAATTTCACATTGGACCTCTAGAAAGAAATCTATGACTAAAGGCATAATATGACCATCAGAAATGCTGTTCACTATACAAACACAGTTCAAGAAGCTGAGATTAGTAATCACCTTGCTTGCTTTGCCAGATATAATTCTGAATATGATATGTTTCTGCATGTAGGCCAAGTTAATCAAACAACTCAGAACTGAGTCTTTATCTAGCACATTGAAATGTTTGGGGGTTAATATTTATAATTCATCAAGAATCAGCACAGATGTTCTTTGTAACATAAATTATATAGCTTAGAGGCATAAAATTTATCAATACACTAAGGAATTTGGGGAAATTTAGAGATTTAACTTGATCATCCTTCAACCCCAATTCAACCCCCAACTGTAATACAGTCTTTGGAAACAAAAAGTCTTACTTAGCATTAGTATAATCATATGGATTTTGAACTAAAAGTGGCCTTGGACTGGAATCTTTGATTCAACCTTTATTAATTGTGTGTGACTATGGAATTATCACTAAGACTAAATTTTCTTATCAGTAATATGGGGGAAATAATGCCTGTCTTTTGTTGGGTTTGTAAAGATTAAAAGATATACATGTAATGCTTTTAACCAGTAGATCTTAGTGAGCAAGCACTCAAAAGGTAATTGCTTTTGTTATTTTTATTACAATTATTGCTTCAGTACATACAAAATCAAGGCTTCATTTGAGATAGTTATTTACAAAATAGCATGTGTGTTTTTGTTTTTGTTATATACTTTCTTAGTTTCCACAGTTTCAAAATATTTTAGGACATGCTATATAACATGAAGTGGCTAAAGATTCAATCATCTGATACCAAGGAATAAACAATTGTTGATATGAAAAAAATACGTGTTGTTGTTTTGTTAGGTGCCTTCAAGTCAGTTCCAACTCATAGCAACCCTATGGACAACAGAATGAAACACTGCCCAGTCCTGTGTCATCCTCAAAATTGTTCCTGTGTTTGAGCTTATTCATGCAGCTACTGTGCCAATCCATCTTGTTGAGGGTTTTCCTCTTTTTCACTGACCCTCTACCAAGCATGATGTCTTTCTCCAAGGTCTGGTCCCTCCTGATAACATGTTCAAATTACTTGAGAAAAAGTCTTACCATGATCACTTCTAAGGAACATTCTGGGTGTATTTCTTCCAAGACAGACTTGTTCATTCTTCTGGAAGTCTGTGGTATATTCAGTATTCTTCGTCAACACCATAATTGAAAGGCATCAGTTCTTCTTTGGTCTTCTTTATTCATTGTCCA
>NW_004444306.1:324885-333732 GCF_000243295.1 Trichechus manatus latirostris
AGCCCATTGTTGCAGCCACTGTGTCAATTCATCTCCTTGAAGCTCTCCCGTTTTTTCACTGACCCTCTACTTTATCAAGCATGATGTCTTTCTCCAGGGACTGACTCCTCCTGATAACATGTCCAAAGTATGTGAGACATAGTCTCGCTGTCCTTGCCTCTAAGGATCATTCCAGTTGTACTTCTTACAAAACAGATTTGTTCTTTCTTTTGGCAGTCCATGGTATATTCAATATTTTTTGCCAACACCACAGTTGAAAGGTGTCAATTTTTCTTCAGTCTATCTTATTCATTGTCTAGCTTTCCCATGCATATGAGGCGATTGAAAAGACCATGGCTTGGGTCAGACGCACCTTAGTCTTCAAGGTGACATCTTTGCTTTTTAACACTCTAAAGAAGTCTTTTGCAGCAGATTTACCCAATGTGATGAGTCTTTTGATTTCTTGATTGCTGCTTCCATGGGTGTTGATTGTGGATCCAAGCAAAATGAAATCCTTGACAACTTCAACCTTTTCTCCATTTAAAGATTCTAACTCATAGAACGCTAAAAGACAGAACTTCCTCATAGGGTTTCCTGGGCTGAAATGTTTACAGGAGCAGTTTGTCAGGTCTTTTCTCCCACGGAGACTCTGGTAGGTTTGAACTGCTGACCTTTTGGTTAGAAGCTGAGCACTTTAAACTATGTGCTACCAGGGCTCCTGCCAAATGATTAATGATATTCATGCTATTAAAAGGCAAATAATTAAAACGAGGCCCAAAGTTGTTTTTTAACTTGTCTCTCTTTCTCACAGTATCCCTTTCCAATCAGCCAAGCCGTGAGCAATGCCTAATGGCTGCACTTCAAATCATGCCCTAAATTCTACTATTCTCTTCCTCTGTATTACACTAGTGCAGATCACTAGTGAGACTATGGCACTGACTTTTTTATTGGTTCCCCGGATCTTCTCTTATCCCCTCCCCCTTTTCTTTCCACGTAGAAAGCACAGTTATATAATTGGGTCATTTTGTTCCTTCTTGTGGCTTTCCTTAATTCCAGTCTTCCAACCATAGCCCACGTGCCCTTATCTGATTAAGCATGGTTTCCTCACTCTACCCCAGTCAACTCTGGACTTCTTAGCTTTCTTTGATGATATCAATTATGGTTCCATTTCAAGGATTTGATATTTTTGTATCTGAGAGAAATTGTTACCACTTGAAGAGATACTTTTACTCAAGTCTCTGCTCAAGTAGTGTCTCCTCAGAGTCTTTCCCTGCCATCCTGTGACAGTAGCTGTCCACCCTTGTCTGTAACCTTTGATTCACTTAACATTTATTCATTTTACTCATAGCATTTATCACTTTTGATACACATATATATACATCTGCTTCAGCAGTAAAATATAAGTACAAAATATAAAGGTAGAAAATGTATTTCTTTTGCTCCCTAATCCATCTATAGTCAGTTTCTGGAAGACTGGAAGAGTTCAGATATTTGTTGACTGAATGAACATATTAATGAATAAGGACACAGTTACTTATATTAAAGCAAATTTATGTGAAGGAATTGTTATTTCTGCTAGATGCCACCGAGTTGGTTCCGACTCACTGCAACCCCACCTACAGCGGAAGGAAACACTGCCTGCTCCTGCACCATCCTCACAATCATTGTTATACTTGAGCCCATTGTTGTAGCCACTGTGTCAGTCCATCTTGTTGAGGGTCTTCCTCTCTTTCACTGGCCCTCTACTTTACCAAGAATGATGTCCTTCTCCAGGGACTGGTCTCTCCTGATAACATGTCCAAAGTATGTGAGACGAAGTCTCGCCATCCTTGCTTCTAAGGAGCATTCTGGCTGTACATCTTCGAAGACGTGCATTCTTCTGGCAGTCCATGGTATATTCAATACTCTTGGCCAACACCATAATTCAAAGGCATCAATTCTTGTTTGATCTTCCTTATTCATTGTCCAGCTTTCAAATGCATATGTGACAATTGAAAACCCCATGGCTTGGGTCAGGTGCACCTTAGTTCTCAAAGAGGGCTGGTGGTGCAGTGGTTAAGAGATTGGCTGCTAACCTAAAGGTCAGCAGTTCAAATCCACCAGCCACTCCTTGGAAACCCTATGGGGCAACTCTACTCTGTGCTATAGGGTCACTGTGAGTCCAAATTGACTCAATGGCAACAGTTTTTTTTTTTTGGTCAGGTGGCCCTTAGTCCTTAAAATGAAGTCTTTGCTTTTAACACTTTAAGGAGATCATTTGTAGCAAATTTGCCCAGTGCAATGCGTCTTTTGATTTCTTGACTGTTGTTTCCAAGAGTGGATGATGACCATGAATCCAAGTAAAACGAAATTGTTTACAACTTAAATCTTTTCTCTATTTATCATGATATTGCTTATGGCTCCAGTTGTGAAGATTTTGTTTTCTTTATGTTGAGATATAATTCATACCGAAGGCTGTGGTCTTTGATCTCCATCAGTTTAAGTGTTCCAAGTCCTCTTCACTTTCAGCAAGCAAAATTGTGTCATCTACATAACTCAGGATGTTAATGAGTCTTCCTCCAATCCTGATGCCCTGTTCATCTTCATACAGTCCAGCTTCTCCGATTATTTGCTCGGGATACCAATTGAATAAGTATGGTGAAAGGATACAACCCTAACACACACCTTTCCTGACTTTAAACCATGCAGTATACCCTTTTTCTATTTGAATGACTGCCTCTTGGCCTAAGTACAGGTTCCTCATGAGCACAATTAAGTGTTTTGGAATTCCCATTCTTTGCAGTGTTATCCATAATGTGTTATGATCCACACAGCCAAATGCCTTTGCATAGTCAATAAAACTCAGGTAGACATCTTTCTGGTATTCTCTGCTTTCCGCCATGATCCATCTGACATCAGCAATGATATCCCTTGTTCCATATCCTCTTCTAATCTGGCTTGAATTTCTGGAAGTTCCCTGTAGATGTTCCACTTTCAAATGCTCCTCAGCAAATTTTACTTGTGTGTGATATAAATGATATTGTTTCACAATTTCTACATTCTATTGGATCACCTTCTTTGGAATGGGTACAAATATGGATCTCTTCTAGTTAGTTGGCCGGTAAGTAGCTGTCTTCCAAATTCCTTGGTATAGATGAGTGAGTGCTTCCAGGGCTGCATCCATTTGTGGAAACATCTCAGTTGGTGTTCCGCCAGTTCCTGAAGCCTTGTTTTTCATCAGTGCATTCAATGCAGCTTGGACCTCTTCCTTCAGCATCATTGTTTCTTGATCATATGCTACCTCCTGAGGTGGTTAAATATGTGAAGGAATACAATGCAATTTTTATCAAAGTGTTTGTTAGAAATGGCCAGGAAATAGTATCAATATGATATATTATGATCTCTATTATAAAAATACAATTTGTGTTGGTTGTATTTTTCAATTTTTTAATAAACATAGATTAATTTTGTTTTAATATGTATATATTTTATACTACTAAATTATTCTAAAAAAATTTGTTTCAACATTAATAAACAGAATCTTGTTGCAGTATCAGGCAACTTAACGTTTGATAACTTGTATACTGCAAAAATAGGATATTTTCTTATAGTTCTTTAAGTAAAACAGAGCAAAGTATATCTTATTCTCCTTTATATATTATGCCAAATTTTATTATTTATAGTTTGATTGTAAATAATAAAATTTTAATTGTGTTATTTTCCAATATTTCTTAATTAATTTTAGAAGTATACTCTATGCAACTCTAGATTTGGAAGAGTATCTGTAATTTAGCATATGGCATTGACTGTCCTGATTCTATTTCGGGGAGAGTTACAAAGTAGAGTCAGAGTTACAGTAAAGCAAAAAAGATTCAATGCAATCTGAGAATAGTGTGGTTATGTAATTGGTTCCTGTCATTGATGAGATCTTTGTTTCATGTATATAAATTTCTATCGTATTTCAAAAATCACAGTTGATTATCTTTTCTTCTTTTCTTTATAGTATATTACAAAATTATAGTATATTATATATAGTATATTACAAAAAATACTTTAAATGAAATGGATAGTGGGACAATATTTTCTTAAAGTAAGTCAAGGTGTTTCAACCTAGGCAGTTTTAACATTTGGGGCTGGATAATTTTTTGTTGTAGGGAGGCCGTCCAGTGCACTACAGAATATTTAGCAGCATTCCTGGCGCATACATTCCTGGCCATTAGCATCCCCCTGCCACTCCAACAATAGCTATTAAAAATATCCTCAAACATTGTTGAATGTTCCCTGTGTGACCAAATTACTCCCAGTTGGGAACAACTCATCTGAGTAGAAGGAAAATCTAGTAAAACCATTCAAAGTCATATTTCAGAACTGAAATAAGTGTTTATAAATATGTTATGCCTAATTTTCAGTCATGTAGATTAGCTGCAGTACAGTTGATTACTTGTGTGTGGCCTTTCTGGCCATGGTCTTGTAACTCCTACCCATGTGATTGGGTGGGACTGTGTGATAGGGAAATTGTGGCCCACCAAGGGGATTGGTCAGTTTTGCCTTGGAAGAGAGCCAATTTCAGAGCAGAGAGGAGGATCCCACCACCATCAAGGAAGAACATCCAGGAGTGGAGAGCATGTCCTTTGGACCTGGGATCCCTGTGCTGAGAAGCTCCCGAAAGCAGGAGACTGAGAGACAGAGAGTAAGCTGTAACCCTAAAGACGATGAGAAGAGGTTGCAGGAGAGACCAGCAGTAGAGACCCAGCAGCAGGAGATGGCACGGTGGGCTTCCCGGCTCACAGAGATAGAAAGCTTAGTGTCTTCTGGCAGACGTCTAAGACCAGAGAGAAACGTGCCTGGGAGCATGGCTGGGAAGAGGCTGTCTTTTTGGAAGAAATGTATCCTGAGTGTTTCTGAGCCTGAATTGTAACTGTTACTTCCTTTATAATAAACTCCATAATCATAAGTATGGTCTTTGAGTTCTGTGTGGCTACTGCAATGAATTATTGAACCCAGCAGAGAAGTAGAGAGTGCCGTGGGAGGGATGGTTGGTGTCAGAATTGGTAAAGATGACGGAGAGAGGAGGCTTGTCTGACCTCACCTCATGGGAATCAGCCTTGGGCTGTTAATCTTGATTCTTCTTTCCCCTTGTGAATTTAGAGGAGGTCAGACACCGCCCCTACACCATTTTTACATTAGCATTGAAGCATGTTGCTGACCTTCCAATGTTTATGACTTCTCCATTTATAATTTATATGTACTTACAAAGTCTCATTCCACTTAAAAATGGAAAAGTCCAGTTTGGTTTCTATTATTCAACCTTTTCTTCAGTTAAAAAAGATGCTTGAAATTTACAAGTCTCCCATAGACTCAATATGTTCTATAAAATAGCAATATTTTAGTTTCCATTTTCTCAAAATAAAGTCCCAATAAGACTAGAAATGTCATTACCTAGCACACTGATGTCTAAGGACCTTATCACTTTGTTTGCTTTCTATTTAATTTAGTTGTATTGCACCACAGACCGCAACCGGTACTTGCCCATGGAACCAGTTTCAGTTCCTCAAGGGCACATTTTTTCCCCTTATTGTAAACGTATCATATTCATTTGTACACCAAATGCTTATTTAGAATAGAGTATCTTGCTTCCTACATTTTTGGCTAAACTGATAATATTTAAATGTACTTTTTGCCTGCTAGCTTGCCTTCAAGGAAGATTAAGAACATAGAATACATGTTTAATGTATTTTAGCTGAATTCAGGGATTGAGTCAACAGAATCTCCAATACATCCTCTGTCTAAAGATCCCCTTGCTCCAGAATAAGTATTGTTTGGTGTCAGAGCAAGACCTCCCTCTGATCAGTTTTGAAACATTTGTGGAGAATGGAAGGGAAGAGTTAAGATGAGGAAAAAGAAAAAAAAGTAAACATTTAATGTTGTTGTTGTTAGGTGCCATCAAGTTGATTCTGGCTCATAGAAACCCTACAGGACAGAGTGGAAATGCCACATAAGGTTTCCTAGGTTGTAATCTTTTCCAAAGATGACTCAGACATCTTTCTCCTTTGGAGAAGCTGGAGAGTTCGAACCACAACCTTTTGCGTGGCACCTGATTGCTTAACCATTGCACTTCCAATGTTCCTTTAACTTTTAATACTGCAAGGGAATTCGAAAGGTTGTAGAGTTCCATCTCACTTTTCAGATTTTAATATGAGCCTTAGAGACATTAAATGGCATACTTAATGATCCACCCAGCTAACTACTTTCAAAATTGGTATTTGAATCATCTTCCAAAATCATAGCTCAGCACCAATTCCCACTGACCCAATAGAGGATTGGAGTAAAACTTATTGTAATTTTATCTTCAATGTTTAGATGCTTAGACTAATACTTGGAAGAAAATCCCCTATGGCAATTTGTAAAACCTTAAGAAATCAAGCTATTGGGTAACTACTGACACGAAGTAGTAAAATAGCAGTCAAAACACTAGTATACTCTTGTCTGACACAGTGATAGGCCTAATAAATGAGGCATGAAAGTGCCTATGTGTATTTATACAGTACGTGTCTATGTGTGTTTTTACAGTATATATACATGTATGTATATCTTTGAGAGCTCAGGCTGCTAACCAAAATTTGGTGGTTCAAATCTACCAGCCGCTCCTTGGAAACCCTATGGGGCAGCTCTACTCTGTCCTATAGGATCACTATGAGTCAGAATTGACTCAATGGCACACTATACCTATATATGGAGCCCTGGGGTCACAGTGGTTAACAGCTCAGCTACTAACCAAAAGATCAGCAGTTCAAATTCACCAGCCACTCCTTGGAAAACCTATGGGGAAGTTCTAGTCTATCCTATAGGGTCACTATGAGTCAGAATTGACTAAACAAAAATGAGTCTGATTTGATTTTTAAAATATATATACAGCCACTCCTCACTTTCAACATGGTTAGGTTCCAAAGACCAGGTACTTATATGAAAATTGGCATTATGTGAAAATTGAGGCCGACCATATCAGATCACAAAATAGAGAATGACTACATTATTACATAGCTGCCAAATTACATCACTACATAACTGCCACATTACATCATTATATAACTGCCAAACCACTAAGAACCATGGACCAGCCAAGTTGACACATAACTTTAACCATCACAACCAGGGTTACTCCTGCCTAGCACTGAGGCATTCTTTACTGCTAGACAGCCATCATTACTGTAAAAAATAGTTGGATAGTAGATTTTTTACTATTGTCATAAATGCAAAATGTCAGCTAGTGAGATAGGCGATAAGTGAGGAGTAGGTGTATATATATGCGTGTGTATATATATGTTTTATATATATATATATATATATATACACACTGTTCTGAACATGGCAAGACATTGATTCCACCAAGCATAGGCTTGTTCCAAATAGCAAATTCATCCTATAACTAATAAGAAAAAGCAAAATCACAACATGAATCTTATAAATAATGTGATGCAATTTATTACTTTTGTGTGTGGCGTTTCTAGCCATGGTCTTGTAACTCCCATCCAGGTGGTTGTGTGATAGGGTAATTGTGGCCTACCAAGGGGATTGGTCAGTTTTACCTTAAAAGAGAGCCAATTCCAGAGCAGGGAGAAAGAGCCCATCACCACCAAGGAAAGAGAGACCAGCAGGAGAAACCTGGCAGCAGGAGACGGCTCAGTGGGCTTCCTGGCCCAAGGAGAGAGAAAGGTGAGTGTCTTTGGACAGAGACTGAGGGCCAGAGAGAAGCATGCCTGCCAGGATGGCTGGTAACAGGCTGTCCTGATGGAAGAACTATATCCTGAGTCTGAATTGTAAGTGTTACTTCCCTAATAAACCCCATAATCCTGAGTGTGGTCTGTGAGTTCTGTGTGGCCATTGCAATGAATAATTAAACCTAGCATAGTAGAGAGTGCAGTGAGAGGGACAGTTGATATTAGAATTGGTAGCCATGGCAGAGAAAGGGGGCATGTCTGACCTCCACCTCATAGGAATCAGCCTTTTGGGGTTAGAGGAGGTCAGACACCTCCCCCCATGCCATTTTCACAAGTGTTATGTTACATTCTGTATGTTTTGTTACATAACATAGTAAAATATTATTATACTTTATTGTATATCATATCATAAAATATTATAAAATAATTAAGTGAACAATTGATGTTGAGTTGTGAATTGGATAGTTTTTTGTGCCCTTCAGGTTATATCATGATATGTACACCTGTTTTTGTAATTAACTTTGTTTATAAGGCTTTTTCCACAGAACTGCAAATCCAATATACAAACTTATTCATTTTATCAGTTATTAAGAAGTCATGCACTAGCTGGCAAGTCTGTTTGATAAAAATCTGATTGTAGAGTCATTAAAAACTGAGGAGCCTTACACAACATACACCGCGCCCCCTTCAGACTAGATGATGCCCACCGCTAAACCCTCCATCGCACTCCATACTAATGTTTGTAGCCTTGGTCATAATTTAACTGTTCATTTTGTAATTTTTATTTATATCTTGTTTCTTTCACTAGTACGTAACTTCCATAAGGATAGTGTTCATGTCTGCCTAGAACCTGCAGTACCTGATAGTCAATAGACCTATTGACTTGATAGTAGTGTTTTTGTTTTTTATAGTAATATAGAGTAAATGAGTAAATAACTGGATCTATTTATTAATGAAAATAAACTATGCATTGAATTACTAAAAAAAATACTTAGAAGAAAGGTGAAATTCTCATTTCATTGATTCCCATTGATGAACATAATATAAAATAAAAATAAGTATTAAAAAACATTTGTGTACAATCACAGATGAGTATCATTACATAAAATCTATCAAATAGTTTTCAATTGCCTCATATGTATGCAAAAGCTGGACAATGAATAAGGAAGAC
>NW_004444306.1:334826-335859 GCF_000243295.1 Trichechus manatus latirostris
ACCACCTCCATGCCTCAGTTTCCTCATTTATAGATGAAAGGGTCGAACTAAATTATTATGGTATATGATTTCTTTCGGTTATAGAATACTATGTGTATCTGTATATAAAAGTCATCCCTTTCTACACCAAAACTTTATAGATTTGTGGTTCAAGCTTTCCTCTAATAAATAAATTAGTCTGGATAGTCCATCGCCTAAGTTTTTATTGGCAACTAAATGTGAAACTTCTGTAACACCTGGGTCTACTTTGTTTCCTCTTAGCCTCTATCTGCTTGTAACTTTGTCACTCTTTTATAAAAATAAATAAATAAATAAATGACTTGGATTCCCATTGGATTTAAGATAAAACTGAAAATCCTCCTCCTCACATAACCGATCAATATGCCGGATAACTTTTGAAGACTATGCCTCACTGGATATCCTTCATTCATAACTGCTTTCTCTCTGTTCTACAGCACCAAGCCCTTTTCTACTTCTAATGTGCAATTGCTCTTTTATCTCATTAGAGTCCTTCAGGTCTTAATGTAAATGTCACCTACTCAGGGAGCATTTCCTATATCAACAGAAAATAATTAGTGAGAAAATGGGAAGTTTATTTTGGTTTGTGTGCTACAAATTTCATGATTACTCCTTGAATGACTTTGTTTCTTGAACTGAATATCAATGACTGATGTTTTTCATCCAAATAATCCTCAACAATTTTTGACAATAAATTATAAAGCGTGAGGGAATTTGATGTGATACCAAAAGCTGACTCAGTTGAGCCTAGCATTTGCTGGGATGGAAAGTCTAGCTTCTGTAAATCATTATTATATAGATCCATTTTGCCTTTAAATGTTCAGTTCAAATCATTATTATTTCTTTAAACTAATACCATCCTAGTTAAGCAGAGATTAAGCATTCATTTTTTAGATAAATTCCATGTGAATTTATGACAGTTGCTCAAAAACTGTTTTACTAGTTGAGATCTGAAATTACGAGCTTCATAAATATTTACACGTGTGAGTGGAAATCCTTCTATATTTACAGATAA
>NW_004444306.1:338434-341193 GCF_000243295.1 Trichechus manatus latirostris
AGAAATGCCAAGTGTGTTCTTCCCTTTTGGTTTTCTAACTCCAGGTCTTTGCACATTTCGTTATACTACTTTACTTTTTCCTTTCAAGCCACACTTTGAAATCTTCTGTTCAGCCTTTTTACTTCATTACTTCATCCATTTACTTTAGCTGCTCTACATTCGAGAGCAAACTCCAGAGTCTCTTCTGACATCCATTTTCATCTTTTCTTTTTTTCCACTCTTTTTAATTACCTTTTGCTTTCTTCATGTATGACGTCCTTGATGTCATCCCACAACTCGTCTGGTCTTCGGTCATTAATGTTCAATGTCTCAAGTCTAGTCTTGAGATGGTCTCTTAATTCAGGTGAGATATACTCAAGGTTGTATTTTGGCTCTCATGGACTTGTTTTAACTTTCTTCAGCTTCGACTGGAACTTGCATATGAGCAATTGATGGTCTGTTTGATAGTCAACCTTTGCCTTTGTTCTGCCTGATATTGAACTTCTCCATTGTGTCTTTTCACAGATGGAGTAGATTTGATTCATATTTATTCCCTTAGGCGAGGTCCAGGTGTATAGTCTCTGTTTATGTTTTTGAGAAACGTATTTGCAATAAAATAAGTCATTGGTCTTTGAAGATTCTATATGCTGTCTCTGGTGTTTTCTTTCACCAAGGCCATATTTTCTTCTTTGGTTCCATCTTTTGCTTTCCAATCCCCAATAATTATTAATGCACGTTTGATCATTTTCAGACCTGAAAATATCAGCTCCATAATAATATTCATTACTGCTTGAGTTGAAAGAATCAACCTGTCAAGGAAAAAAGTAAATGCTATCTGTGTACTTCATACAAAAGTGAAATGTGGCTTTCACTCCTCATTGATCTTCACCTTCTGACAGATAAAATGGCACTCCTCTGCCCAGCTGAGCTCTCTCCTTAAAAGAGAGGCATTGTCACTACTGTTTTTTCTTTGGTTGCATTCCTTCACTTTCTGTTATTTATACCATAACCTCAAAATAAATAACATGTAACCCTTATAAACCTTGCCACAATTATGCCACTCTTAATAGTACATGCCCTTGAATTTGCAACATTTCATAAAGTATCATATCTACCTGTAAAACAATGAATTGAGCATATCACAAATATGAGTATTTTTCCCAAATGTATACTCTTTCAAAAGTCAGCATTATTTTGTAATGTCTGGACTATCCATTTAACTTCTGATAAAAAACTTAGGTGAGGTGATTTTATTCATTTAGACATATTGAAAATAAGATGTATGACACATTTTGGCATTTTTTTGTATTTAATGTACTACTTGCAGTAAATTATTGCAGTTACCTTAACTAAAAACAACAAAACTAAATGTGAAATTGAACATATGCCTTCCTCTTATATACTAATTATTTTTAATATTTTCAGATTTATGTATGATAATCATATAATTTTTTTCTATTGAGTAAACAAAAACAATTAATTGTTCTTACAACTAATGGAAATGGGTGGATTGATCTCATGTACATTTTTGTTAAATGTATGATTCCACTATAAATTATATCTGTTTTAGCTATCTTGCTAAACTTTATCTCTCTCCTTTTTGACTCTGAAAATAATAATTCTCTAATAGTAGTAGTCCTCTTTTCAAACATTTCCTTCCCCAGTGGCTTTTGAAAAAATTGATCTTGCAATCAAAACAGATAATACTCCTGCTAAAGAACTATAAATAAGATCAAAACAAATTAACAATTAGATAATTGTTTGGATCTTAATGAGTATTTCCTCTTAAGAAGGGAAACATGAAGTCAAAAATATGAGATTAACCTTTAAATAAAGAATGGTATTCAAAATGCCATTAAGTAATTAACTTTGGTAAATAGGCATTTAACCTTTGTCAAAAAGCAACAGTGTTTAACCTTTGTGTTTAAAATAGTGCTTCTATTAGATATGCTTCAATTGCTGCAGATCAAATAGGAAGCAAGCTGCCTCTTGACCTGAAATTTAAACTAATCTTCATCGACCTTTGCCAAAGTTTGGTGAATTTTATTTTCAAACAGTAAGCTTTTTTTTTTTTTTTTTAAGTTTCGCAGAGCTGTGCATATATCTCACTTCCTGCTGGGAGGAGATGGTTCCAAAATGCTCTAATGAAAAGCTGTTGCTGTTGTTTTTGCAGGTTTTTTGGAGGCAGGAAGCAAAGAAAATTCTCTTGAGAAAGTATGTTTTAATAGTAGCTCCAGCCAAATTTTGCAAACTCAGGAGATTCAGATTAACATTTACACTTTTGCTTATGGAAAAGTAAAATTCTAACATCTTACCATTTACCCACAGTTAATTTATAGTCATGGAGGAAAAAGACATAATTCCATTTACCTATTCTGGGCACACAAGTGGTGTAGAAAGTATTACTTTAAAACAGAAAGTGCTGTTTTCCTCCAGCCATTTGTATCAGTCACTCTTAGTGATCCACTGATACATTTCAAGTAATTTCCTCTCTAATTAGAGCACAGAGTACTGTCTTCTGTGTGTTCTACAACAGATGTGATATTTGCAAGCATCTCAGGGGAAGATACGTTTTCTGAAAGATGCTTACCTGCACGACCAAGAGATTTTTAAGAGCCTCTAAAAATCAAAAGTAAAAAGCACAGCTTTTCCATAAATAGGAACAAGTGGAACATGAATGAACTGAGTCTTGCTGTCCTAAATTGCCCTTTTTGCTAAGGTGAGAAGACCTTCAAATAGATATTGTGAAGTGGACTTCCAATGTGAAATTATAGATTGTA
>NW_004444306.1:341620-343295 GCF_000243295.1 Trichechus manatus latirostris
AAAACGTTTTTAGGTGGATGAAGTTAGATGTGAGCATTTAGTGGCCTGCACTCTATGGATCTGAGTAAACCATGAACTGCCAAAGAATGAACAAATTAATCTTAGAAGAACTACAACCAGAGTGCTCTTTAGAAGCAAAGATGATGAAACTTTGTCTTGCTTACTTTGGACAAGTCATCAGGAAAGACCAATTGCTGGAAAACGGCATCATGTTTAGTAAAGTAGAGAGTCAGCAAAAAATGAGGGAAACTTTCGATAAGATGTGTTGACACAATAACCTCAGCAATGGACTCGGATATACCAAAGAACATGAAGATGGAGAAGAACTGGCAACATTTCATTCTGTTTTTCATAAGGCTGCCATGAGTCTAGCCAACTTGATGGCAACTAGCAACAACAACCCTCTGGGTGCCTGCTTCCCTCAATTTCTAGCTCTTTAAGGTCTATTAACTGTCTTGTCTGTCTTAACCTGGCCTTGGATTGTTAGTTATTTAAACAGAAAAGTTGGTATTTGGGTCTGTTTTGTTCATGTTTATATTCTCAACTTTTAAAGCAATGTTTGGGATAGAGGAGTAGCTTAATAAAAGTTCCTTGATGAAATGAATAGATAAATGCAGCAATTAATGAATTATTGACTCATGATGTTACCTTTTCCAAATACATTTGCATTATAATAGGCCAATCAAACCCAAAGAAATAAAACATCTATTAAAGAATGTTTGGGGAATTAACCAATGTGTAAAAGATAGATTTAGTGTCAAGAAGAGGAAATTAAAGCAGAGGAAATTGAAGGAAAGGTATTTTTAATGCTTGAATTTCAAAAAAACAAAGGAAGTAACCCACTTTGTCTGGGAGTAAAACCTATTTTACAGAGACTCATTTCTTCCTAAGTAACTGGCAAATGTAGGATTATGAAAGGAAAAAAGCCTACTTTTCACTCACTCATTTCAAAGATGATTTAAGGTTTGTGTTTCCAAAGATACTTACTTTTCACAGGTTTCTTTGGAAAGCTGAGTGAAGACTGTGATTTTTATTTTGTGTAACTAATATCAGCTATAGGCCTTCAAAGCAAGATTTCATAGGTATTTACTTTGTACCCACATGCATATGAAGCAGTTGAAAATACCATGACTTGGGTCAGGCACACCTTAGTGTTTAAAGTGACATCTTCACTTTATAACACTTTACATAGGTCTTCTGTAGTGCAGTGTTTAAGAATTACAACTGCTAACCTAAACCATCAGCAGTTTGAATCCACCAGCCACTCCTTGGAAACCCTATGAGGCAGTTTTACTCTGTCCTATAGGGTTGCTGTGAGTAGTAATTGATTTGACGGCATTTTTTTTTTTTTTTGTTTTGGTTGCAGATTTACCCAGTGTAACACAGCCTTTGATTTTTTGACTGTTGCATCCATGGAAGTTGATTGTGGGTCAACTAAAGTGTTTAATATGATTATTATTCAAATTTACCCACCAACCACTAATGCCAAAGATGTAGAAATTGAAGATTTTCACCAACTTCTACAGTCTAATACAGACCAAATATGCAATCAACATGCATTGATAATTACAGGTGATTGGAATGCTAAAGCTAGAACAAAGAAGAAGGATCAGTAGTTGGAAAAATATGACTTTGGTGATAGAAATGACATCAGAGATCACATGATAGAATCTTG
>NW_004444306.1:355387-357453 GCF_000243295.1 Trichechus manatus latirostris
AGTGGAACTGCTCCACAGGGTTTCCTAGGCTGTGGTCTTTCAGAAACAGATTGCCAGGCCTGTCTTCTGAGCACCTGTTGGTGAGTTTGAATTGCCAGCCATTTGGCTAGTAGTTAGCGCCTAACTGTTTTTGCCACTGGAGAACTATGCCTTTCATAGGTATGCCGATGATTTAAAAATTGTTAATGTTTTCTATAAGTTTTAAAAATATTTGCATTGATTCTATTTATAGTAACGTAAAGATTATTTTTTATAAAGTAAGTTAAACCCATTGCCGTCCAGACAGTTACTACTTATAGTGAGCCTATAGGACAGAGTAGAACTGCCTATAGAGTTTCCAAGGAGTGGGTGGTGGATTCCAACTGCCAGTCTTTTGGTTACCAGCCAAGCTCTTATCCAGTGCACCACCAGCCTCCACATAAAGAAAGTTGCTCGTATCAAATCAAAGAATAATGAATAGAATGTAATTTGAACTTAGTACCAGAACAAGTATAAGTTGTTTTGACTTGTGTGCAACTTAAATGAAGGTAATAAATGTTTTATTTTTAGCAGTCAGAAATTTTGATGTGTTAAATTTTATTATTGACAGATTTGGAATTTTTACTATTTTAATCCACTTATGAAACAATTTTGATCCAAGCTAGGTTCAGATTGGCAAGAAAATTTAGGGTTCAAGGCTTTCTTTGATTTATTTTCCTGACTATACATGAGTATAAAAGATACTTGTTTCACTTTAGTGATAAACACTTACATGTTTAATATCTGTCTCTCACTAGTCTCTAAATTCCCTGAGGGCAGGTCTAATATTTACCTCTCCCCCAGGCTCAGTCCTCATCACACACACTACCTCATTTAATTTTCACAGATGTC
Source organism: Trichechus manatus latirostris (assembly GCF_000243295.1). Taxonomy (NCBI): domain Eukaryota; kingdom Metazoa; phylum Chordata; class Mammalia; order Sirenia; family Trichechidae; genus Trichechus; species Trichechus manatus. Next base: position 356,258 of record NW_004444306.1, read on the forward strand.
TCTTGAGGTAGGTGCTGTTTTTATCATCTCATTATCTACAGAGGAGGAAAGAGGCTTAGACAATAATAAGCAACTTATTCAAATCTGGATATACATTAAGATTTACTACTATATGTTTCTGGCACATAAGACCTACTCAGCAATCATATTTAATCAGAAATATTGCCCTGTGTGTGTGTGTGTGTGTGTGTGTGTGTGTTTGGCTCTCTGTATATCTCAGATTTTTGTGTTTTGTTTTGAAAGTGGAATATACACAGAGGCCCACATTATGTATTATTCTATACATAATTGTCCTAGCAAGTGAGTTCCTATATACTAGGAAGAGGAGCTTCTTACTCCAGAACTCAAGATAGTAAAAACAGAGGAGTTAAAACAAAAGAGCAAGCTGAGCTGACATTAAACTAGGAGACTGGATTCAAAAAAGCCACAATATTTCAGAGAACGAGGACGTGGAGTTAAGTTGAAATATGAAAAGAAAAGAAAAAAAAGCAAATAGGAAGATAATCCATGGTTCTTTTCTCACGAGCAGAATGATAATAATATCGATAGACACTTATCTACCAAAAAAAAACCCAAACCTGTTGCCACCGATTCAATTCTGATTCATAGTGACCCTACAGCACTTACTATATTCCAGGTATTTTTTTCTTTCCTTATATTTTAACTCATTTAATTTTTTATCAATTCTGTATAACAAGTACTGTGAATATCTCTAGATAAGACGATAGGGCAACAGAGAGGGGAAACATGGATGGCTGACAGTTACTGATTACACTGATATCTTTCACAGAGTGAAATATTGTATATAATCAAGCAAAAATAATTGAGCTACTGATGTAATTCAGCAACTTCAGTGTTACACAAGGTCTTTATGAAAGAAACCAAAAAATACTATAATTAAATAAGATCAGCTTTAGTGATTTAAAGCTTGAATTTTTGTTCAAAAAGTAATAAATCAGTGCAATGGTTAAATACAACTCTCATTGCAAAGTAGCAAGAACAAATAAATGCAGAAAAATAGTGTCCTTACCCATATATACTGGTTTAGATCTTTCCAGAAAGTTGAACTTTATACAAACATTTTACTGCTTCATGAATATGAATTTTCAGTCAAATGTTTGGGAGAAATATTAGATTCTTTATTAATTGATTTATAGGGAAATTAGTCACTGACTGGCATAGAAGGGAAAAAAAAA
>NW_004444306.1:358987-360605 GCF_000243295.1 Trichechus manatus latirostris
TAAAATTTTCAATAAGATAAATGCCTTTGAGTTTGTGGTAAATTTGGTAAAAGAATTAGGTGAAATACATAAACTAACTTAAATGTGGTTGGTTGATTTTAGAAAAAACATTTTAGAATGTCTATCCAAATCTAACTGGGAGCCCTGGTGAGGCAGTGGTTAAGCATTTGGCTGCTAACCAAAATGTTGGCAGTTCAAATCCTCCAGCTACTGCTTGAAAACCTTATGGGATAGTTCTACTCTGTCCTATAGGGTTGCTATGAAGTTGTTATGATCAGTTATGGCTATCAACGATCAATATATTATCAGTAAAAATCTAATTACTAAAGACTTAATTCAAGTGATATTTAAAGCTTTCTTCGATTTAAAATAATTATTCATACAACATTAAAGGAAAGATGAAGAAAATAGTTCAAATGCAGAGAAATAATTTAAAATTATTAAGCTATTTTCTTTTAACAAGGCTGGGATAATAAAGACATTATGAACATATTCCATCTCTACCCCAAAGTTAATGAGAATGAACCTGAAGATCTAGTTCCATAATAATGCCCATAATAATATCCATTACTGCTGCAGTTGAAAGATTTAACCTGTCAAGGAAAAAAGTAAATACTGGAATAAGTAGCAAAGATTTATAATCATGCCAACTGATTCAAATTAATAGGTATTTTAGTAACAATTTTTTAAGTTGGTTACTAGAACTATGTATTTCCAGGTAAAAGACATATTTCCATGAAAATTTCTGATTTAGAAATAAAAATGTAAATATCAACCTAACTAGTGATATGATGATTACTATTGTATAGATTTTATTTTTACCTGAAATCTATACATTGTTACAGCCACTGTGTCAGTTCATCTCCTTGAGGGTCTCCATCTTTTATGCTGACTCTCTATTTTACCAAGCATGATGTCCTGCTCCAGGGACTGGTCCCTACTGATAACATGTCCAAAATACGTGAGACGAAGTTCTCGCCATCCTTACTTCTAAGGAGCATTCTGGCTGTACTTCTTCCAAGACACATCTGTTCGTTCTTTTGGCAGTCCATGGTATATACAATATTCTTCCCCAACAACTTAGCTAGATGTAAAAGTTATATTTCCAGATAAAAAAGATATTAATATGTAATAAAAAGTAAACTGAAGTTAAATTTACCTAGAGTGTATAAAAATGAGTTCAAATATGTATTTTTGTTGGGATACACTGAAAATAAACTTTGAGCCATCATAAGGAATTTGGAAATAACAGCTGTAAAATATGTGGACTAGATTTGTATATTTGTATAGAAAGTTTGATTAGAAATACTGTCTAAACTGAAGTTCTATGTTACTTTGGCAAGTGATAATAACATATAGGTAGAATTCTTGTCAGCATAAAAATTAGTTGAAAATTTAGCACATGTTTTCACATAACTGTCAAAATTATCTAGTCTCCCTTTTGAATTAAATTGGGTTAGTCTTTGATATTTTAGTAAAAACAAACACATAAACAAACAAAAAAATGATCTATATGTAGATTTGAAAAATGAAAGGAAATACACCAAATGTTCTGCTATACTAATCTTTGGATTTAATGACTAAATTAATGTGTTGTTTTTCCCTTTGGCTACAGTTC
>NW_004444306.1:360705-382674 GCF_000243295.1 Trichechus manatus latirostris
CTTCTGTCTTCATGTGCAATTGAATGGCGAGTGAAACATTAAAGACTGAGCCAAAACCATGTAGCATAAATTTTTTTAGCATGCTGATTATTTTCACAAGATTCATTTGTTGATGTGCTGTTATGGCCCAAACACCTCGTTTCTCAATTCCTCAGGACAGTGCTTTTCGAAGTATCTGGGGTAAAGGACTATTAAAAAGAAATTCAAGCTCTCAGAAACAGAAACGTTTGTAAACTACGATAAAAGTAAATTACTAAATATAAGGAAAAACACACAGACACACACACAAAGACATACAAAATACAAACCCCGTTTTGTTAATATTATATTCAACAAATAGGAAACTATTCCATGACATTGCTCTAGAAATTTCTAAATGCTTACTCTTAATTTGGGCACTTAACTTCAACTATCGGAGTCTTGGTGGCATAGTGGTTAAGAGGTAGGGCTGCTAACCAAAATGTTGGCAGTTTGAATCCACCGGCCACTCCTTGGAGTCCCTATGGGGCAGTTCTACTGTGTCCTATAGGGTCGCTGTGAGTCAGAATCGACTCAATGGCAACTATTGGGTGAGTAGTGGTATCTCATTGTGGTTGGAATTTGTGTTTTTCTGATGACATATATTGTTAAGTATCTTGTCATGCATTTATTAGACATCTGTGTATCTTATATTAAAGTGTTTATTTAAATTGTTTGCCCATTGTTATTTTAAGTTTGGCTGTTTCTCTCATTATTGTTAAGTTGTAAAACTTATTTCTATATGCTGGCTACAAGTACTATGTCAGATACATACGTTGTAAATATTTTTTCCCTGTCTGTGTCTCATCTTTTAACTATCTTAATAGTGTCTTTAACAGAGAAGAAATTTTTAATTTTGATGAAGTCCAATTTATCAAGTTTTTATTTTAGGTTTTTATATTTTGTGCCCTAAGAAAGTTTTGCCTAACTGGAGACCAAGAAACTTTGCTTATGTTTTCATCTATAAATTTTGTAGTTTAGATTTGTATTTAGGTCTAAAATTCATTTCAATTTAACTTTTGTGAGATATTTTAAAAATAAAGATTCATTTTTTCTTCATACATATATCCAATTTTCTAGCACCACTTACAGAAATGACTATCATTTCTTATGTTGGCATCTTTGCCAAATATCAATTACCATATATGTGTAGGTATATTTTAGAACTCTGTTCTACTCCATTTTTCTATGTCTATTCCTATGCCAATACCAGAATCTCTTCATTATTGAGATTTATGCTAAGTCTTTAAATCAGGCAGCAGAAGTCTCCCAAATTATTTTTTTTCCAGAATTATTTTTTTTAATTCAATATTATTTGCATTATTACATAAATTTCAGAATCATTTGTCAAATTCTACAAAAACAGAAAATTTCTTCTGGAACTCTGATTTGAATTATGCTGCATGTATAGATCATATGGGGGATAACAGACAACTTAATGATTTTGAATCTTCTAATCCATGCAAGTGATTTCTCCATTTATTAGGTCTTCTTTAATTTTTCTCAGCAAAGATGTGTAGTTCTCAATGTAGACTTTATACATATTTTGCTAAACTAATGCCTCAGTATTTTCTAATTTTGGATGACTTAGTAAATTACATTTTAATTTTACTTTCTAATTGTTCATTGAGGGCATATAGTGATACAATTAATTATTATATATTGACTAAGTATCCCTTGACCTAGAAAAATTCACATTTATCAGTTCTAGTAATTTTTTATAGATTCTTTTTGATGTTGTATGCATTTAATTCCTTAGTACTCTGTGTATTGTGGCCCATGTCCTCCTTCAGTGAAAGAGTTTCTGCCTAACCTGTGGTAGTGCTCTCAGCAGTCAGTCTGCAGCCGTCAGCCCCTTTAAGGGTTACCTCAGCTTTAGACAACCAACTTTCCCAAAGTTAACTCCTCTTTTGGGCTACCCATACCCAAAGACTGATTAATATGCTAAAAGGGTCACCTTGTCCCAACCTTGAAATACCATTCTGACTCCAGAAATTCCATGGGTTACTTGAGGCTATTGCTGATCTTGCATCACAGCATGGTTTCTCTCTCTACCTAGTACTGCTTCCTTATCCTCTCCTCCACAGATGTTGATTCCAAAGGCAAGCCTAAAAAAAAAAATTAAAAAATCCTGACTGCTAAATCCCATCTCATAGTCAGCTTCCATGGGAACCCAATTTGTGACAATGATTCTTGCTTTCTACAAATGAAAATATTTTTTTTCTTCATTTCCAAGCTCTGTGCCTTGTATTTCTTTTTCTTGATTTATTGCACAGGCTAGAACCTCTACTCTAATGTTTAATGGAAGTTGTAAGAGGGAATATACTTGGCTTTGTCCTGGATTTATGGGGAAAGTGTTAAGCCCTTGATTACGTATGATGTTAGTTGTAAGTTTTCAGTAGATGCCTTTATCAAGTTAAGAATGTTCCCTTATATTCCTTATTTGTTAAGATATTTCAGCATTAATGGGTTGTTCAAAATACAGTTAATTCACATTGTTCACTGTAGTTATATTCCATAAAATCCCTGCACTCACTGGATTATCAAATACTGAACTATCCTTTTGAGCATACCTGGAAATTTTTTATTACTCTGCACATGTGCATGCATGTGAATAATCACAAAAATGCTGAGAGTGATTTTAACAAAGAGATTAATTTGCAAATACAGAAATCACAAATAATGAAGACGAATTGCACATTATTTTATTTCAAAATATTGAGAGATTTTCCAGATATATTTTAGAAATTTATTGGATGCTAGACTTAGAAAATGTTATGTTGTTAAATGTCTGGATTGTATTGTATTCATTTAAAATGTGTTGTCTTCTGTTTTGACAGTTAAGTTACTTGTGGATCAGTCTGAGTATTTTAAAGCTTTTTTTCTTTTTTTTTTTTGAGGCTTGTTTTGGAGGGTTCAAAGTAACTTTTACTCTTGGGATAGTTTAATCTTACTATAAAAGCTTACCCTACTGGGATTTTGGTCAAAATTTTGAATCAGTTCTTAAATGAATTATTTACTCAGTCATTCTTTAGTCAAAATAGGAATGTTAATTTTTTTAATAGCCATTCTTTTACAAATGTAAGTTACATGCAAAGAAGAAAATGAAGAAGAATGTTTTTATTGTTATTGTTATTGTTATTATTATTAATTAGTCCTATTTTATTTTTTCTTACCCTTTTCATAAACCTCATAGGTCATCACACATTTATTTTATTTTTAACACTTTTGACAAACTCTAATTTCATGAAGAGACAGAGATACAAGAGTTATGACCCTTAGTTCTAGAGTCTAAAATATAGTCTACATGAAAGAACACATAACATACCTCAAATGTCAGATTTTTTAAAGCTAGCTTTGTTTGATTTCCAGCTGAGTTCTTCAAGTGGTTCAGAAAGAAGACAAATTAATTGGTGCTTCTTTGAACCAAATAGCAGCACCTATAGCTAGTTGCCCTTCCCAGATCATTGTGGCATTGAACCTTAGGACACCATTATGTGAGTGTTCTCTGATGGTGGCTGTCTTGGGTCATAACCTGATTTTGATAGTTACAATTACGAATTCTTCAAAAGTCAAGATTTGGACCTCACGTATTTTCTGACATTGATGTAGTATTGAAGAAAAACTTTAGGGAACAATCATGAAATGTATTTTATTTTTTAATAGTAGTATATGTTGAAAATCCTGTTCACTATTTAGAACTATGATTAAAAGAATAATCACCAAAATGAAGGAATGGCTATTTGAATCAGTTTTTTATATATTTTTATTAAAATAAACAGAAAAACCAGGTGAATTTTGTTTCACAGGCTACCCAAGTCTGGAGGTAAGACTAGGATAATATAAATATCCACAAGATAATATTTTTATGGCTCCTCTATCACCAACCCTTCAAAAGTCCTGATCCTCTCTCAGCAATGTGTTCCAGAAGTCCCAGAAAATCTCTCAGTTTCTCGTGAGTGGGGTAGAAGAGAAGGGGAAAGTGTGTCACATCTACTCTAGAAACTTCTTTTCAGAAATCTCCTCTATCTTTCTTAAAACCGGCCTTTGACACAACTGCCAATTTATTCTTAGATAAAATATTATAGGCTCATAAAATACATAAAATTAAAAATAGAAAAAAAATTGAAAGTTTAAAAAGAACAATATCATAAATAAGAATGTATGATGAAATTTTATGTCTTTATATTTAACCAGTGGTACACCCTGAATGAAACCTATTGGAGAATAAGTACAATAAATTTGCTCTCTAAAGTTGTCTGGGGAAGTCATTATTTGCTGTGGTACCAAGAGAATGGTATCTTCATCCCTCTGACTATTTTAACTCTTAAATTTGCTCCTCTTCAACTCCTTTCCTTCTTCAACATTCTCCTACTTTACTTTGACTGCTGCTTCTTATAGCTGTAGGCTTGCTGCAGCCATAATGTTCTATTTATTATTCCCCTTATCCACATCAGTTTTGTCCCTAATATTTACAGCGTTGGTAATACTCTATCTAATTCCTGCTCTTTGCCCTAAACCAAAATGAATCCATCATTTTTCCTATGGTTTTACCTAACCTACCAAGCTTAAATGGTCAACTTCTGATAACCTCTAGCATTTTTAAATACAAAATATATTATCTTTTTATTAAAAAGGTATATTCTACCACTGGTCATTTCTAATCTTATATCTCATCCATTAACGTTTAAACATTTATTTTTCCTGTTTCCACAACTGTCTTCTAGTATTCTTTAGAGAAGGAACAAATGGTCCATTAACTCTCTCACTCACATCAAATATTTTGAAAAATCATTTTGATTCTACCTCTAAAACATCTTTTGCATTTTCATTCCAATTACCATTATCCTAAAACTAGCTTTTATTAACTAATAATTCAATTATTAACAAACCTGAGGTTTTGTAAACTGTGTCTAAATGAAGTCGTATGTATTAGACCAAATTTAAGAATTTTCAGTTTCTGACCTCTAACATCCTGAGCTACCTGAAGAAATTCTGTTTAGAAACAAGGTAAACCAGTACAAAGAAATTGTTCATTACCCCAAGGTTTTGAATCCAAACACAATACAGATGTTTGGTGATCCTGGTTGAGCTTCTGCTTGAACCCTAAAGCTCAAATAGACTAGGACCAAATCTAGCAGAAAAGTTACATTTGCCTAATTCTAATTCAAGCCTCAAAGAGAATATTGCATTTTACCAATCCGAGATAAGACATAGCATGAGAAAAATGAGAATGAAAAAGAACAGTCAAGGAGAAATGAGAGAGTTGGTCCAAATGTCTTCAGCATAACTAGTTTAGACCACTTACTCCAGATATTTTTGAGGTAAGGATGGCTATTTCACAGCTACACCTGAGACTGTCATCTCAACCACATCAGAGTGGAGAGAAGAACCAAAAGATCATAATTAGATATGCTGTTAGCCTCAAATTCCAATGTAGAACTATAAAGCCTGACTGAAAAACATACATAGATTTTCTTGCCTGGGTTTTAGGCAGAAAAAAGAGAAAACACTAAATTTGTTCCTTAGGCTTACAGCTAAACTAAAGAGAACAATAAAAGCAGTTCTCCTACAGATAAACATTGTTTTTTCTCCTCATCCTTGTTCTTTTGAACCTCTGTTGGATATAATATCCATGCTACATATAGATAACTCATCATTTTAATTTCATTAAATCTATTGAATTCTTCAATATGCCAGGTCCTACACTAGGTACTGGGAGATCAGAGATAAGTAAAAATTAGTCTCTGACTTTTAGCTGCTTAAAATTCAGAGGTAGCCTGCCAGTTAAAATGGCAGCTTAGAGAGACCCACATTAACATCTCCCTGCAACAAAGACTCAAGAAACTAAGTGAAACGGATACAAACAATGACACTGGACACCTGAACATCAAGGAAATTTTGAAGAATTGGACTGAGCTCTGATTGGAAAGAGAGAATGAAATTAGCAGTAACTCAGAGATTCTTAGAGCGTCCACGCTGGCAGGCTGGCCTGACACAGCATGACCATTGTCAGATGGTAGCAAACAACATCCCTGAGCAAGGAGCTCAGGAAGGCAACTTCATGGAAAACAGATAGAGATACTTAACTGTATTTCATACAAGAGAAAGACAGACACAGAAATAGAGTCACACACAAGCAGAAGACAGAAGCCATGTGGCAACAGAGGTAAACGCATTTATAAGCACCAAAGGAATGCCAGTCTTGCCTGCAACCACATTTTTGATCAATATGCTCCTCCCTAGTGTACTCTGAAGAACTCTAACTTGCATTTAAATTCCACCACTTCAGGGGCTAGGGGTGTAGATTGAAGACATTTTAATTTACCAAAATGTATTAAATGAAAAGAGAAAAATACAACAGAACTCATGTTACAGATTTCTGTTTCTTTGTGTGTTTTTTATTTCTAGTTTTCATCATGTTGCACTTTTGTTCCATATTCATAGGAGATATAAAGATTAAAAAAAATCAAATGACTCAAAAAAAAAAAAAGACTCACTTGAGCACAACAGTAAAAGCTGTCTATAGTCCTAGAAAATACTAGAAGATCCAAATATTTGCATATTCTTAAAATGAGTGAGATAAATGCAAGGTTCCCTTCCTGTTGGGGGTTCTTGTAGATACCATTTCACGCCATGATTTTACCAATCATGACAAAAACCCTGAAATGACTGATCACAAGAAAAGAGCAAAGGAAGTGACTTTTCAGTGTTTCTATTTTTGTCTGTATATCTAATGACAAGGTTTGCCTTAGGGTTTTCTTCTGGGAGAGTGATATCCTCAAGGCCAGGACCAGCTGCCTGCTTGTATCACAGCTGACAATTATCATTTTCTCTGGTTGGGTGAGATATCATTGAAGCTAACACCTCATATTCCTTTTATCTTTCATACCCATGTCTGAAGGATAGTGCAGCACCTTTAGTAAAATGATCTTACAAGAGTTTAGTAAAGAATAGAAAGGGGAAAATAATATATATATACACATATACATATATAGATATATAAATAATATATATAATACGTGTGTTTGCCATCAGAGGCTTGGCTTTGATGATGCAATCTGAATATAAACAAATAATAATATTCCCAACTAAACTGTGTTGTGTTGTTGTTGAAACTTGATTCTTTTTCTCTTTATGGGTAGATGGGGGACAGTTATTATGGCACTCTGCTTTTCCACAAGGAGTTAATATTAACCTTACAGAACAGAGGAGGTAAAATATAATTGCTCAGAAATAGAGATTACGAAAAGAGTTGTGGAAGCTGCTAAGAATGTTATGCAAATATTGCATTTTATCATTTTAAGGTAAATAAGAAATTACAGCCAAATCCTACTGGAAGAGAAAATTATATATTGCAACGGAGCTTATATGTGAAAGGCAGATCCACCAACAGCAACCTAGATCTAACTTCTGGCAATAATTGTCAATCTAAATTTGACTACAGAATTGTCAAGTTCCTTAGCTAGTTAGAAAAAATAGTATTGCAAGATGGAATTAACTTATTAAACTTAGTTTAGCATTTAAAAAATGCTGGACTCATGTTAAATTAAAGATCAATAAAATACAAATTTGTTTAAAAATGTATATGCAAATATTATTCTATCCACAACTATTGGAGTAAACCTCTACTGTCAAACATGAAAGCTGTGAAACTAGCTATCAAATACAATCCATTCGGAGTTAATATTAACACACGTATTTAACTCATGAGTATAATAATGAAGGAATCATGGTTTATACAGAACATGTCAGTTTTAGTAAATAATCTTCTGAATGTTTGCTATATCCAACAGTTTTTGTCATAACACTTCTTGAAATTTGAGATATTTGGGCTCTGGAATTCATTCAAGTTTTTAGTAAAATAGCTTAGTAAGTAGTGTTTTATTCTTGTTGAAAGTACATTGATCATCTATAAGAATTCAAAACATTATATCATTGTGAATTATGTTTAATGATGTTTTCTTTGACCTACATTCCAAATGTGAGAATAAAAGTATGATGTGATGATAATTATTTATTAATAACTAAAATGAAGCACAATATTTTTTTCCAAAGACGTCTTTCTTAATATTTGATGTATTTGCCTTCAGACATAATTGCAGTATATATTTTTTTCCCATTATATCCATCTGCCACCCTACAACCTATAATTTTATAATTTTGAACCAATACCACCATTAGCCACACTACAATCAAGTGTAAGCGAGCGATTTGGAGAGTGACGTTGATATCATACAATTAATTTGATTTTCATGAAATCATGATATCTTCAATGGAAGTATCAAAAATTATAACTTAACAAATCAGTCTGTGCAATAAGTTATCCCTTAGTTGTAATTTCTGCAATAAGCCACTTATTAGTTACAATTCTCCCCTAGGCCTTCATGTTCCTTATAACAAAATGGTTTTCTCTTCTGTTAGGAGATATGTGGAGCCCTGGTGGCACAGTGGTTAAGAGCGTGTCTGTTAACTAAAAAGTCGGCAGTTAGAATCCACCAGCCACTCCTTGGAAACTCTATGCAGCAGTTCTACTCTGTCCTATAGGGTACCTATAAGTCCAAAACCACCTGAAGGCAATAGGTTTGTTTTGCTGTTGTGTTGTTGTTGTTAGTAGATATCTGCATAACTAAAGTGGCAATATCTTTAAATGTGCATAGCAATATTGAGCTGAAACATATTTAAAAAATAGGCTATAAGTAAAAAACTACATTTAACAAATTATCAAGCCAAGTCTATATCGCTGACAACAGTGTGTTATATGAAATGATTCTTAGCATTCAAGGACACCATCCTACCTGAGTCCAGTGCAAAGTGCTAAATCAACAAAACCACCTGCTTCACAAATCTGATTTGACTTTTGAAGAACTTTGAAACAAATATGGATTATTGAGGACAGTTTGTATGACAACAAAGAGGGCTAGATATAAATATTTAGAAAAAGAAAGGAGAAAAAGCAGCTGAAGTGAAGCCATCATCTCCATCCTTTCATCATCACCAACCTGCACCAACACAACAGAAAGAAAAAAAAAATTGAAAACGAGAAATTTGGATTTAGATTTATGATGAAATAAATAAAATAAGGAAGAAAATCAGTGATGTTCAGAAACTAGGCTCAAGTCTAGAAACATAAAAAAAAAAAGACTTGTAATTTTAAGAGTCCTAGAAATGTCTATTTCCATGAGTTTTTAAAAGATGACAAATGCAACTGAGTGAAAGACCACATATTTAGTAATAATACTAAAATAGAAAGAACACTTTGTAATAAATTTGATAAAATAAAATAATTTGAAATTTATGTGCACTTTCCTCTAGAAACCAAATGTGATAGCAACTTGAAAACGTCATTGATAGAAAATAAATAGTACTGATTTACCACGAGGACAGATCGTGCATGTTGCAGTCAACTTAACAATGAGTAGAAAAGGGATGGAGAGAGCTAGGTAGGATGTCAGGCCTTGAGCTGAGATTGAAGCAGCTTTCATTCAGCACATCCAAAGGAGTCCTGTTTGCATGATGGTTAAACACGAAGCTGCTAACAGAAAGGTCAGTAGTTTAAACCCACCAGCAGCCCTGTGGGAGAAAAGACCTGACAATCTGCAACCTTAAAGATCACAGCCTAGGAAACCCCATGAGAAAGTTCTACTCTGTCACAATGGGTCCCCACGAGTCAAAATCAACTCAACAGCACCTAGCAACAATTAGCACATCCACAGAATTACCTCACTGCAGAGGGTTACTGAGGTAGAAAACCAGTGTCTGAACTTTGCAAATATGTCAGGTGAATAAGAAGAATCAAAGTTGGTGCAAGGTGACATATTAATCTTGAAACATTCTAGATACCTGAATTACAATTAAAAAAACACTACATCTTAGGTCTTGGCACAGTATTAGTGCAATCTCTCCTCTGTAACCAACTCGCACTGACTCTTTAGTGGACTTTTATTCTTTAGAGCTGAGCCAAATAGAATACTTCCACCTGCAGTTGCACAAATTGGTTTTAAAGGCATAACATCCATTAAATTGCTGGGAACATTTTATTCTTCTCCAATCCACCAATGTTTCAGCCGATGAAGAAATCATGCATTGCAACTATGCTCACCCCTGCCATAGAAGATTACTCTTTTGGATGTCAAATATTGGTTGTTTTTCTTTTCCTTCCATTATATTGTTATAGTACCATTGGGTGTTTTGGTATTCATGCTGAGAGAACTATTGAGTAATTTTTTATTTAATAAATTACTCCCAAATCCAAGAAAATCGCATATCTGCTAAATAAACATAGTATTATTCTTTCTTTCAAAAATTATTTATTTAGCCTACACTACACGCAATGCTCTGGACTTACTACGGTATTAAGCAGAATATGTCTCCCAGGATAGTCTAGGTTATGCTGTGTTATCAAACATGCAAACAGTCTCAGTGGCTTAAAGCAACTTTAGTTTACTGCTTACTTCCACAGGTGTCCATCAAAAGTAGCCAGAGGCAGCCTACTCTTCATAGTGATGCAACAAATTGGGCTGACTGAGTAGCTTTCATCTCAAATGTTGCTCATTGTTATGCTAGAGGGACAAGTGCTCTAGAGTTTCACCTTGGCAATTAAGTGCTCGCTCACAGATGTGACACATATCACTTATATACCCACAAGACATTGGTTCTGATTAATCACATGGCCACAATGACCACAAAGGGACCAGAAAGTGCAATATTACTGTGTGCTTGGAAGGCAGAGAGCTATGAATATTTGGGTAAACGGCATTCATGATTACTACAGTAGAAGAGAACAAAACTGGTTAGATCTTTATCTTCCTGAATTTTACAATTGCAAATATGGCAGTCAAATCTATAATTCCAAATTATTATGAGTACTACTAAGCTAAATAAAAATGCTAATTTTTGGAATAGAAATGGAGAAGTTCTTAAGTTAGCTAATAGCCCTAAAAAGTGGCATTTAATTTGAAATCTAAAGCATGAAAAGAAGTAGCAGGAGTTATTGAATGGGAATAAGAGATAAGCTGTGTGAGTGATAAGGCAATAATCTATGTAAAATATTAAATACAATGGTAAATAGTTAAGATTTTATTTTAAATAACATAGAAAAATTTTAAACAGATGTATGAGTTCAGTGTATTGATTACAGATAACAATATCCATCAAAATTTAGCATAACCAGTAAAAATTTGAGGGCTGAAATATTTAGAAGTTCAGTGATGTCAGAGTTCTGGACTGACACATTTCCATTTCTCTTGGATTTTCCCTTACATTGGAGGTTGTGCTGTGCCATCCAACACCCCCTATAAGACTAAAAAACTTATTTCTCCATCAGCTCAGTTGTCTTTCCTCTCTGTAAATAGTGACGGGCTGAAGAAACTTACATTCTTAAGGTCACAACACCTTCCTGGGGCAGCCTACAACTAACGACTGGTCATACATAGATATAAAGCCCTGGCCTCTTCTTTCCAACTGGGAAAACTTTACACGGCCAGCTTAGCTTCAGAGCTTCCAGTGGGGTTGGCTGAGGCATAACTTTGACTGCACCACACCCAACTTCTCTCTCTGCCCAATTCTACTTTCATTCCTTCCGTCACAAGTGCAGATCCTTAGAAGGATCCCAATAAAACTCCTGCATGCTTATTTCCATCTCAGAATCTATTTTCCTGGGACCCTTTGCTGCAGCAGTATTTCCAGTGTCAAGGACTGTGAAGGTTCTGAGATTTTTAACCCATCTACGAGCCAACAAGTAGGTCCGCCAAAGTTTCGTAGATATTGGCAGAAGACATATGACTACTAGATCAGAAACAAAGGGAAAGGTGATAACAGTAGCAAGAGTATCAACATTTATGCTAATTTCCAGAGCTCAATTCTCACAAAGCAACATGATGAAGGTCAGATGATATCTACACTACAAAAAAAGATCCCAGGATTAGGGTACCCAAATCTTATAATGGGCAATTAGCCTGGCTAAGCTATGCCAGAGAAAGATACTATGGTATCTTCATCATACTGGATAGTTAATAAACTTAGGCTTTGCTTCATAGGAAGACACTATTTCTCTTCCAGGGTTATTATCTGTACAAGCATTGTAGAAAATAGAACTAAAACGAAGGCTATCACTGGAGAATTTCTTCTAACAACCAGGAGAAATCCCAGAAAGAAGATGCTAAAATGGAATTTCAGACCTGGATTGTCCGACAGCTGGCTGGCAATGAAGACCATAGTAGTGGGTATAAGATAATGGTGCAATTGTTAAAATATTCAACAGTCACGAACTAGGATGTTATATTGGTTAAGGGAATTATATTAGCAAGTATAGTGTTAAAGAAAAGTGAGTGAGATAGCAATTATAAGGACAACAGAATTGGATGCTTTAGGCTCAGAGCACTTGATGCTCTGGATAAATATAATGAAGGGCTGACTGTGATAAATCATCAATTAAAAATTAAGTGCGGAAGCCTGAGGACCTCCTTAGAAGCTTATTAAGAGACTCTTTGTCTCCTCAGAAAAGAAAGAGCTGAACATTTAAATCATAAGAGTGGTAGAGCTCTTGGACAGGCATGCTATGCCGAAGTCAGGATCCTAACTGGGAAAAATTAGACACTGGGATATGGGATTAGGACATGTGAGTTGAGGAGCTTAAAAATCTTGAATACACAGATTCTCCTAAGCCAGAAAAAATGTTCTAACAATATCTATTAAGAGCTGGTGGTACCCCTTTAGCTGAAGAAGATTCAAGGCAATAAATGCCCTCCCTATGCTCCATCACCCTTATTGTCCTTATAACTAAGGTGAATCCACAGTTAAGGGAGCACTGAGACTATTAAGAGAGGAAATGGAAAAAGGTTACTGTATTTTGAAGGATGCACAATATACAGATAGCACGTACCATAAGAATACAGCAGAGCACATAAATACAACTATATTCTGAGGATGCTGGATCAAGTGTGAGAAAAGGAGTAGAAGATAAGATTGGACAAGGGAGAGCTTATCAATAAGAGCGTTTTCCTGGAATTCAGAATTTATCAATATGAACACTTTCCTGGAAACCTACTCTGGCAAGAATATTTAGCAAATACGATATCAAAAGGGGCAAGCATCGTGTTCAGATGGTTCCTAGAAGCTTGAAAATTTGTATGGGCTAAACAAGTGAAATAGAGATGCCAGAACTGCTGTGGCATAAGGTTAAAGAAGAAAACAAAAACTCAGAGAAATGGGCATGCCAGATGGTGTATAGTAGGTAAGACTGGAAAATTTACAAAAATATAATTCACTGGTGGGCCTGGAGGAAACCCCTTTACCAAAGGAATAAAGGAACACCAGCATCACTGAGAATCTTAGCTGTAACTCTCTTCTCTAAGCCAATGCTGATGGTAGGCAATGCTGTGACAAAACTGGGCTCCATGATAGCAACACATATGAGGATTCCAGGAAAAAAGAAAAAAACAAAAAAAAAAAAGGAGGCAGGGAAGTGGTACTTAATTGTCAGAAGCCAGCAAAACATGGGAATATCCTAGTGAGCAGGAAGGTCGTTGACTATCAGAGAAGTAGAGAGATAGTTAATAGAACGTGGTAAACTTAGAACCAAGACAAATGATCAGTAAGAGTGCTGCTCACTCTCTTCATCTAAAAGAAAACAAGGAGGCTGAGGGCACAATAAAAAATTCACTATCTGTACCCAGTTCCTGAATCCAAGCCTATTTTCAGACACACAATACCTACTGACTAAAGAAGAAAAACCCTGAAACACTATGGCAAGTACGTACAGTAATGATCCCATGGACTTCCTCTCCAAAAAGAATAAATAAATAAAAAGACAAATACATTTTCCTGGGTAACTACACATTGAGGGACAGGGGATATCCAAACATTTACAGTACTACTACACATAGGATCCAAGTTTATATTATTATCTAGAGATCCAAATTGTCAACATCACCCATATGTTAGAGTGGGAGTATTTGGGGACAAGGAAATAGAGTAATGCCCAAATTTTGTTCGGGGTGGGTATAAGTTTGCTATGAGTCAGAATCTACTTGATGGCAGTGGGTTTGGTTGCTTTGGTTTGGATCCAATGGGTTCACTCACTCACACAGTAGTCATTTCCCTGACTTTTTAATATGAGTTGGAATTGACTTGAGGACAACAGGTTAATATGTAGACGAAACAAGTATATTTGGTAAAGGAATCTTTGACTTTTTGACCTCTTGGAGCTATTGTAATGAGGAAGGACAAGTAGAAGCCTCTGAAATTGCCACACCTCCCCTGGCCAAGGTAGTAAAAAAAAGACAATAGGACATTTCTGGGTGAATGGCAGAGATTAGTACCACCCTTGAAAATCTAATGGATGCGGTGATGGTGGTCCTCATTATATCTCCATTTAATTCACTAGTCTGGTCCCTAAAAAACAAAAAATAAGAACAAAACAAAAAAAAAAACAAAAACAATACAAAACATAAATGAAAACATTGGACTACCTCAAACTCAACTTAATAGTGGTCCAATTGCAGCTGCTATGCCAGATGTTTCATTTTTTCTAAGCAGATTACCAACAGCTCCTATACATGGTCTGTAGCCATTGTCTTGTCAAATTAATTCTTTTTATCCTTATCAGAAGGAAGTATAAAAAATATATTGTATTTACTTGGAATATTCAAAAGTATACATTTTGTTTGCTACAACTATGTTTGCTCTCTGTCCCACTGTCATCAAAATAATCTGAAAAGACCTAGGTTATCTGAGCATACTAGCGAATATAATACTTGTCTGTGATACTGATGATATCATACTAATCATACCAGCTGAAAAAGAAGTAACCCAGGCTTTAGAAAGGCACATGCATTTAACAGGGTAGGAAATAAATTCTGCAAAGACTCAGGGGTAAAAAATTGTCTGTGAAAATTTTGAGGAGTCAAGTGATTTGGGAATTAGTAAAAAGGTAGAGAACATATAAGTTGCACCTTGTAGCTCTTACCAAGAAGAAAGATATCCAATGTCTAGTAGACTTCTTTGTGGTTTGATTACATATTCCACATATGTGACCACATATTATACAATGGGAATAATGCTCTGACCCATACACCAAGTTACATGCAAAGTGCCAAGATTAGGTGGGGCTCCTATCAGGAGGAGTGTTCTCATTAAGAGGAGCCTCCAGTATAAGCAGCCCTATCACTTAGACCATATGACATAGCAGACACTATGGTATTAGTAATACCAGTATGGAATAAGTTGTCCTGTGGGGTTTATGGCAAACTTCAACAGAAAAATCACAATATTGATGCCTACGGTTTCTAGCATAAGGCCATTAACATCTATGGCAAGAATTACCTGTTTTTTAAGAAAGCTCCTTTCATGGTCTTGGACATTGGTAGAAACATAACATCTAACCATATGGCAGCACGTGCCCATATGGCCAGAAGTGCCCATCGTAAGTTTGATTTTGCCAAACCCACTAAGTTATAAGGTCAGTCAATCCCAGAAGCAATACATTAAATTGTAAAAGTGGTAAATTCAGGTTTGGGACAAGTAGGGCAAGGGCCATGAGTAAGCTCAAAAAGCAGGCAGCACACATCCCTGTGTTATCTAGCATATTTGCACTAATTCTTCCCCATCAGCTCACAACTACGGCCATATGGGGAGGTCCCATTGGGCCAGCTGATAGAAGAAGAAATATACTGAGCTTATTTCAGGGATTGGCTGTCTTGGTGTGTGGGTACAAACTGAAAAAGGAGTATGAAGCACTATAAAACCCTCAGGGGTAATCTTCAAAGAAAGCCCTTGGGGAATTCTTCCCAATGGTCAGATCCTTGGACAATGTAACTGCTTCTCCAATTTGTATGAAAAGGCAAATGAGCTGAGGTTAAAATATATACGAACAAATGGTTTGGGTATTTGGTCAAAGGCCTGGAAGTGGAAAGGTTGAAAGATCAAGGGACTATGTTTGTATGCATGTCTTTGCGTCTGTCTATCTGCATTGCACATGAAACAGGTTGTGCCTCAAACTTCCAAACAACCACAGGACTACTAGGAATGAGACACATACACCTACTAGCATCAACCATTCTGTGGATACTACATTCATCTGTAATCAAGCTGGGCACATAAGACACTTACACAGTGTTGGCAAAGTGAAAGCCATTTTGATTATTTATAGAAAGCAAACAGTAAACAATAATAACAGATTCAAAAAGGAGAAACACCCTTCTCCAAATTATCCATGTTCATTCTTACGGTGCTGGGCAGGCACGCTGTGGTTCAGGTCAGAGGCTGTGTTCATGTCACTACTACCTCAGGCTATCACCATGCTGCTCAAAGCTTCTACTCTGCCACTGGGCCTCACTCACCTCTGCTGCTGACTCTCAACACTCTACCCAGGCCCATGGGGCAATCTTGCCGTCAAGCTACTTGGCTCATGCTGCCTGGGAGATGGGAGGTTGTGCAACCCCTGCACGGGGCACATTCAGGCCTCTCCTGACCTGCACAAGCAAGTATTACAGATCTTTTAACTTTGCTAGCAAGGCTCCTGCACAGAGGCATCTGGCTCCGCCCTGCTGTAGGAAGACCCTTGTCTAAGATCCTCCGAGGCAACCCTTGCATTGGACACACTCAGGCCTCTGCCCTGCACGGGCAGTGTTGCAGCTCTTTTAGCTCCACTGGCAAGCCTCTTGCTGGAAGGAGCTCAACTCTCACACTGTGGGCCAGTAGGTCCACCAAAATCACTTTGCTCCATGGGCCCGAAAGCCCAGTGCTGCTGTCTCTGGCTGTCTTGCCTTATCTTTAGTGTTACCAATCTCCATTCTCAATCTAGGAGGTTCTCAGTGCAGAGGCCTAGGAACCAAAGGATGCTCCAGAATTTTCTTGATGATAGTGAGGTCCCCCTGAACCTCTGCAGGATTAGCCCTTATATAAGCAAAGTCCTTATCAATTTCAAGGCATGACCCTCTCTCTGGGCCACGAACTGACCGATATCCTCAGTAGACCATAAGTCACTCAATTTGCATAGTCCCAGTCAATCATTTTATGGAATTGACAAGACCATGGCTAGAAAGTTCATATAAAAGAGATTCATTGCACTGCAATATTTTGTGGGAATTTGAATGGATTTATGTGAATGGGCAAAAAGAGCAAAGATTTTTCTATTGCACCAAAGATCATCCTTAAAGGAATAGATACTAAACAATTAAGCAATCAGAATGACTCATGCAGTTGATGACAGAAAATCTTGGTCTTTGCTTACTACACTATTAGCACAATAGCAGTATAAACAGAGTAGTCATGATGGTAGGGTAACAGGATGTTTATGGGTCCCATGGCGTTGGCTTCTACTTCTCAATGCTGATCTCGCTACAGTAACTAATGAATGTGTGACATGCCAGCAACTGAGACACTGCTGAGCTTCAGCTACAGCACTATCTCTTGAGGATAATTTTGGTGGTAATTTGACTACATTTGGTGGTAATTTGACTACATTTTTCACACTTTCTATTCTGGAAGAGATATTAATTTATTTTGAAGGGAATGTTCATATATTTCCGGTATGAGTTTTCCTTTCTTGTTTGCAGGACCTTGGCCAACACCACTCTCTGAGAACTTCACTGGTTGTTTAATTTACCAGCATGGAATGCAATATAGCATAGCATCATAACCCTGAAAGAGTTCACTTTAGTGCAAAGGAGGTGAACAAGTGAATACATGACTATTTGGTTCACTGGTCTAATCATATATCACTCCAACCAGAAGAAGCTGGTCTGCAAGAGAATTGGAAAGACCTGACAGAAGCTAAAAGGCAACAACTTGGAGAGATGCTAGGCAAAGATGGACTACCATATTCCAAGATACAGTAGATACTGTAAATCAACAACAGTTACATGGCTTTGTCTCTCCAATATGTAGACTACAAGTATCCAGGCACCAAGAGATGGAAACAGGGTTGATTTTACTCCCTATCAGTCCCAGTGATCTACTTGGAGAATTTGTTCTTCCCTTTCCTAAAAATCTAGGTTTTGTTAGTTTCGACTACTCATTCTCAAAGTGCAAAAGCTACACCATGGGAAACAGCAATATTCCTTTTGAACTGTAAGCTATAGCAGCCAGCTGAACATTCTGTCTGACACATAACAAGGGACTGGCACACAAGACGAAAAGTTCTAACCCTAGCTAGAATAATTAACCCTGATTATCAGGGGGATGTAAGGATGTTGTTAGACAATGCAGATAGGGAAGAATGTATCTGAAAACTAGATGATCTACCTGAGTATCTCTTGGGCCCAAATTATATCAATTTTGATATAATTCTGCAAGTTTAGTAGCCACAGCCTGAGTATGTCAGGGAAACCAGCAGATCAGACATCTCAGGATGAAGTGCTTGATCATCCCACTAGGTAAGCCATCCAGATCAGCTAATGTGTTGAGACTGTAGAGAATCTAGAATGGGTAACAGATGATGGAGGCACTGTGTATCCGTGTAACCTCAGGACTAGGAATTGTTTTATGCTGAAGAAAGTCTCTCCCAAGGTCAAATGCCCTTCCAAAGAGCATCCTGAATCCAATGACCGGTCAATGCAGGGCTATTAAGGGTCAGCTTCTTTGTCCCAATTACAAACAACTCTAAAGTGCCATCTCAGCTTCAAAGCTGAGGCTTTTGTATAACAGCATTTCATCTACCCAATTCTTTTTCTTCCCTTCCCTGAGGTACTATTATTCATGTCATTTCCCAATATATATGTATTTTTTCTGAATGTGAATCTTTATATCAGTCTGCTTCCCAATGAATCCAACCTGCAATAGCATAGATGGACAAAGGATGGCTATGAAAATTCCAAAACTCATGTCTTCACACAGTCATTTTTGAAGGAAGGAAAAAAATGGAGAAGGAGTGGTAGAGACAGTGGGGGATCAGTTAGAAGGCTATTGTCATAGTCCAAACAAACAAACAAAAAATCCCAAAACCCAAAAACCAAAAACCAAACTCATTGCCTTACAGTTGATTCCAGCTCATAGTGACCGAACAAAACAGGGTAGAACTGCCCTATCGGGTTTCCAAAAAGGGGCTTTTGGATTCAAACTGCTGGCCTTTTAGTTAGCAGCCAAGCTCTTAACCACTGTGCTACCAGGTCTCCTTGTAAGAGTTCACATGAGAATAAAAATGTAGCTTGGAGCAGAGCAATGTAACTGTATAGATAGAAACTGTGAGAATAGACGTTTAAGGTTTAAATATTAAACAGGTATCACTAATAGATTAGATGCTGAGTAAAAGAGAGTGATAAGGTGGTGGAAAGTGAAGTATATATTTTCAATTAAAGGCAAATATTTTATTGAAACAAGTTCAGTTCCTATTTTTTGCCCTTTCTTTTGCTGGCAAAAGTATTTTCTTGTCAAAAAACAACAGTAGTAGTAATAATGTATAGATTTAGAATTCTTCAAGATATACTTGTATGTTAGGAATTTGCATGTCATGCCCATGTCAGCGTATTCTTCCATGAGTTCTCAAGATAATTAGTTCCATGGAATATTGCCTAGTTGGTATATCATTCTCTTCCAGTACTCCTGATATTATGTGAAAGGCATGCCTGTCAATCCTTTTACTAGCAACTTCCTCATGAGTGTTTCAGTAAAGAAATTCAATTAACAGGAAATAATGTAAAATGAACAGAGAACCAGAAAATTCAAATTAAAAACTAAATTCTCTGTGCTGACCAGCGTTTAAAGTGTTGATGCCCTGCATCTCACTCGTGATAGAAAAGACAGAGACCTAAGTTTGGATGATAACTGATAGCTTGCTTTTATTTTTTTGTTTGTTTTAGCATCCTACTACACTAATTCTTCCTTCATGTGAAAATTCAATATTAATGATGAACTGTAACTTTTCAGGATTGCATCTATATATGATTTACGTAAATTTATCCATAGATTTAACTCGCTTTTGGAGAATGGGTGACCTATAAAATTATACTGTGAATCACAAAAATAGGTCCATGGCATTTTGATAGTGATAGTTTGAAAGTATAATTAAGGTTCATGGTTAACTGAGCCATAATTCTGCTACATTATAAGTCAAGTATTTTGAAATCCAAGTCACTTGATGGTCACAACTTGCAAATACAATAACATTAATTTACCGAGCAAATATTTTATGTGTATTGACTTCAGTACAATGCTATTATTTAAATTAATAATAAGTTAATCAATTAAAATGTATTTTTGATTGACAAATAGGGTAAAATATACAGAATATCACAAGACAATGCTCTAGAAAATGCATTAAACATTTGTATTGTCAGTGGTACTCTAGCATACTGGTATCCGGGCTTGGGGTTGTGATTTCATCAATTGAGACAAGGAAATAAAAGCAACTGCCAGAGTTGTTAGCAGAAAAATGAAAAATAAATTGTTATTTTGAGCTAATGTTTTTAAAAAATTGTTTGACTATTTAGTTCATAAAGGTGGAGGGAGACTCCAGGGGACATGACACCTTACTTTATAATTTATAAGATTATCAGTTCGTAGAAAAATTACAAAATCACGTTAAGAATTTCAAAAAACAAACTTAATTTTCCAAAAGATGTTCTCTTGGTATTATGGATTGAGTGATGCCCATCTCCCCAAAATAGGTGGTAGAATCTTAACCCCTATACCTGTAGCTGTAATCCCTTCTGGGAACTGCGTATTCTTGGTTACGTTAATGTGGCCATATCAGTCTAGAGCGTGTAAACTTAATCACTTTTGAGTAATAAAAAGCAGCATGACATAGAATCAAGCAAGCACAAATGGGATGAAGACAAGTGCCATGTGAAGATTGCCAAGGAACCAAGGAAAACTGCAGCTACAGAAATTGAGACCAGGACTTTCCTCTAGAGCCGACAGAGAAAGAGCCTTCCCCTATAGCCAGTACCCAGAATTCAGACTTCTAGCATTTTAAACTATGAGAAAATAGATATCTGTTCTTTAATGCCACCCACTTGTGGTATTTCTGTTACAGCAGCACCAGATAACTAAGACACTTAGCACTCTAAATTAAAGAAGGAATAAATTAACAAAGAAATTTCTAGGAAATGTCCTAACTTTTTAAATAAAGTTAGCATTTTTATCCATATATAGCTATATGTATGTATAATAGGATAACATAATAGTGAATTTGGGGGCAGGCTATCTTAGTCTTCATTTAAATTTGCAGGGTAAGGGAAATGAATATTTCAACACTCTTAGTCTTTGTCTGTCCCCTCACTCATTCCAGCTCTGGGAAGGAAGACTCAATTGGCATTTGAAGATCTCCAGAAGGAATTCTGAACTTCATCTTCATTATATATGTGTTACACAGCCAGTTCAGCATTCAGCCAGCTCTGCTGTAAATGGATAGGAAAACTTCCGTAACTCTGTGGTTTAGTAGTAGGATGTCCATGATTGCCAAGTAGCTAAATCACGGTCTCAACAAATAAGAAATTTGACACAGTATTTTGATCTTTACTTGCATACCTTCTGAGTCTTTTTCTCAATGGATTTCATATTCTGGAAGAATATGTATACAGATTGAGTTCTTCAGTAGTGGCTGTGAATATGGCTACTAAATTCAGATGGCCAGGTCCAAATCCTACCACTTACTAAATCTTAGAATTTAGACAACTCACTTATATAATTTCTATTAGTTCCTTCATATTGCAAATTGGGATTTGAATAGTACTTTAAATTCCGAGGCACATAAAAAGTACTCAATAAATGTTATCTATATCTATATTTATGTCTATGTAGTATATTTTATTATATCAGACATACATGTCTAATATTCATAAGTTAAATTCAATTTTGTTATGCTATTTCAGGGGAATGGACTAAAGTCTTCAAAATGCGATTAATATATATTGGGACACAAAGAAATTCCTGGATGTGTTGCAATTTATTGCAAAGTGTGATTGGGGGGAAAGAAACTGATTCTCAGTAATCTTAGTTAAATTTGTATGC
>NW_004444306.1:384382-412124 GCF_000243295.1 Trichechus manatus latirostris
TTCACAATGTTGAGTCTTCCTATCCATGATTAAGGTAAGTTTTTCCACTTAATGTAGGGCTCTTTTGGTTTCTTGCAGTAGTGTCTTAGAGTTTTCATTGTATAGGTCTTTTACATCTCTGGTTAGATTTATTCATAAGTATTTTATCTTCTTGGGGGCTATTGTAAATGATACTGATTTGGTGATTTCCTCTTCAAGGTTCTCTTTGTTAGTATAGAGGAATCCAAATGATTTTTGTACATTTATCTTGTATCCAGATACTTTGCTGAAGTCTTCTATTAGTTCCAGTAGTTTTCTTGTGGATTCTTTGGGGTTTTCTGTGTATAAGAACATATCAGCTGCAAACAGAGATACCTTGACTCCTTCTTTACCAGTTTGGATGCCCTTTATTTCTTTTTCTAGCCTAATTGCTCTGGCTAGGACCTCCAGCGCAATGATGAATAAGAGTAGTGATACAGGGCATCCTTGTCTGGTTCCTGCTCTCAAGGGGAATACTTTCAAACTCCCTCCATTTAGGATGATGTTGGCAGTTGGCTTTGTGTAAATGCACTTAATTATTTTGAGGAATTTCCCTTCTATTCCTATTTTGTTGAAAGTTTTTATCACAAATGGGTGTTGGACTTTTTCAAATGCGTTTTCTGCATCAATTGATAAGATCATGTGTTTCCTGCCTTTTGTTTTGTTTATGTGATGGATTACATTGATTGTTTTTGTAATGTTGAAACATCTCTGCATACTTGGTATAAATCCCACTTGATCATGGTAAATTATTTTTTTGATATGTTGCTGAATTCTATTGACTAGAATTTTGTTGAGAATTTTTGTGTCACTGTTCATGAGGGATATTGTCCTGTAATTTTCTTTTTTTTGTGGTGTCTTTACCTGGTTTTGGTATCATGGTTATGCTGCCTTCATAGAATGAGTTTGGAAGTATGTCATCATTTTCTATGCTCTGAAATACCTTTAGCAGTAGTGGTGTTAACTCTTCTCTGAAAATTTGGTAGAATTCTCCGGTGAAGCCATCTGGGCCAGGGCTTTTTTTGGTTGAGAGTTTTTTAATTACCTTTTCAATCTTTTCTTTTGTTATGAGTTTATTTAATTGTTCTACCTCTGATTGTCTTAGTTTAGGTAGTGAGTTTCTAGAAATTTGTCTATTAACTCTAGGTTTTCAAATTTGTTAGAGTACAATTTTTCACAGTATTTTGTTATCATTCTTTTAATTTCAGTTAGGTCTGTTGTGATATCACCCATCTCATTTCTCATATGGGTTATTTGCTTCCTCTCTTGTTTTTCTGTTGTCCCCTTGGCCAGTGGTTTATAGATTTTGTTGATCTTTTCAAAGAACCAGATTTTGGTCTTGTTAACTCTTTCAATTTTTTTTCTATTCTCTCTTTCATTTAATTCTGCTCTAATTCTTATTATTTTATTTTCTTTTGGTGCCTGATGGCTTGTTTTGCAGCTCTCTTTCTACTTGTTACAGTTGTTGGGTTCTGTTTTGATTTTGACCTTTTCTTCCTTTTGGATTTGTGCGTTTATGCTATAAACTGACCTCTGAGCACTGCTTTTGCTGTGTCCCAAAGGTTTTGGAAGGATGTGTTTTCATTCTCATTCAGTTCTATGAATTTCTTTATTCCATCCTTAATTTCTTCTATATCCCAGTTCTTTTTGAGCAAGGTGCTGTTCAGTTTCCATGTGTTTGATTTTTTTTTCCTTGCTTTTTCTGTTATTGATTTCTACTTTTATGGCTTTATAGTCAGAAAAG
Source organism: Trichechus manatus latirostris (assembly GCF_000243295.1). Taxonomy (NCBI): domain Eukaryota; kingdom Metazoa; phylum Chordata; class Mammalia; order Sirenia; family Trichechidae; genus Trichechus; species Trichechus manatus. The sequence continues at coordinate 386,145 of NW_004444306.1, forward strand.
ATGCTTTATAATATTTCGATGTTTTGGATTCTGTTAAGCCTTGATTTATGGCCTAATATGTGGTCTATTCTGGAGAATGTTCCATGTGCATTGGAAAAGAAAGTATACTTAGCTGCTGTTGGGTGGAGTGTTGGGTATATGTCCATGAGATCAAGTTGGTTTATTGCAGCAGTTAGATCTTCAGTGTCTTTATTGAGCTTCTTTCTGGATATTCTGTCCTTCACCAAAAGTAGATTGTTGAAGTCTCCTAGTATTATTGTGGAGCTGCCTATCTCTCTCTAATGCTGTTAGAGTTTGTTTTATATATTTTGGAGTCCTCTCATTGGGTGCATAAATATTTATTATGGTTATGTCCTCCTGGCATACTGATCCTTTAATCTTTTTATAGTGTCTTTCCTTATTCTTTGTGGTGGATTTTACTTTAAAGTCTATTTTGTCAGAGATTAACATTGCCATTCCTGCTCTTTTTTGAATGTTGTTTGCCTGATATATTTTTTTCCATCCTAAAGAGTTTTAGTTTGTTTGTATCTTTAAGTCCAAGGTGTGTCTCTTTTAGGCAGCATATAGATGGATCATGTTTTTTTTATCCAATCTGCCACTCTCTACCTCTTTATTTGTGCATTTAGTCCATTTACATTCAGCGTAATTATTGTTAGGTATGAATTTAATGCTGTGATTTTGATGTCTTTTTTGTGTGTTGCTGACAGTTTCTTTGTTCCATTTAATTTTCTGTGCTCAATTGTTTTTCTTCATGTATTTTCTTCTCATCTTTCTCATTATTGTTGATTTTGTATTTGCTGAGCTTTTATGTGTATATATATATATATATATATATTGGATTAGGATTGTTAGTTTCCTTTGTGGTTACCTTAATATTTAACCCTATTTTTCTAAGTTTAAACCAGTCTTTTATTTCTGTATATCACCTTGACTTCCTCTCCGTATGAAAAATCTATGTCTACATTTTTTAATCCCTCTTTTTTGTTTTAATGTTGTCATCTTTTACAGACTGATATCTCTGTTTCCTTATTTTCAGTGTTTTAGCTTTGATTTATTCTTGTGACTTCCATATCTGAGCTGATATCTTATTGCTCTGTCCTATGTTCTAGTCTTGGGTTGTTATCTGACGTTACTAATTTTCTAATTGGAGGACTCCCTTCAGTATTTCTTGTAATTTTGATTTGGTTTTTGCAAATTCCTTAAACTTCTGTTTTCTGTAAGCACCCTAGTTTCACCATCATATTTCAGAGGCAGTTTTGCTGGATATATAATGCTTGGCTGATAATTTTTTTTCCTTCAAGGCTTTATGTATGTCATCCCTTTGCCTTCTTGCCTGCATGGTTTCTGCTGAGCAGTCGGAGTTTATTCTTATTGACTCTCCTTTGTAGATGACTTTTCGTTTATCCCTAGTCACTCTTAAAATTCTCTCAGTGTCTTTGGTTTTGGCAAGTTTGATTCTAATATGTCTTGGTGACTTTCTTTTGGGATTTACCTTATGTGGGGTTCGATGAGCACCTTGAATAGATATCTTCTCATCTTTTTTCAAATCAGGGAAGATTTCTGTCAACAAATCTTCAACAATTTTTTCTGTATTTTCTGTTATCTGCCCCACCCCCTGGTTCTGATACTCCAGTCACTCATAGGTTATTTCTCTTGATACAGTCTCAAATAACTCTTGGAGTTTCTTCATGTTTTTAACTTATTTTATCTGATTTTTCCTCAAATAAGTTTGTGTCAAGTGCTTTATCTTCAGTCTCACTAATTCTGGCTTCTACTGCCTCTATTCTACTCCTATGACTTTCTATTGAGTTGTCTAATTCTGAAATTTTATTGTTAATCTTCTGAATTTCTGATTGCTGTCTCTCTATGGATTCTTGCAGCCTATTAAATTTGTCTTTATGCTCTTGAATAACCTTTTTAAGTTCTGCTACTGCTTTGTCTGTGTCTTTTTTGGCATTCTCTGCATTTTTTCAGGTTTCCTTCTTAATTTCTTGAAGAGTTCTGTATATTAATCTTTTGCATTTGCCTCTGGTAATTCCAAGAAATTCTCTTCCTCTGGAAAATTTATTGATTATTTTGTAAGCTTGCTGAACCATCATGGTCTGCCTCTTTATGTGATTTGATATTGTCTGTTCTCTCTGAACCATCAATAATTTATTATATTTTTTTATTTTATATTTGCTTACTGTGTCATAGTTTCTTGTTTTGTTATGCCCAAATAGGCTACTCACACGCACTAATTTGATTATTGATGCCTTTGAAGCTCTAACATCCTGTCACCAGCTGGTTAGATCTATGACTAAGCATGTGAGCCCAGGAATCTGTTAAATTTTCTTGTATGGATACAGCTCAGGTGTCCAGGTAGTTGTTCACCAGCTGTGTGGTGCAAGCTTTCATCTACAGTCCTAGATAGGCATGGGTGATTGGTGTAGACACTAGTATCTGGCTATAGTAGGGGGTCATGCACTGAGCAAGACAGGGGGCTGATGGCAGCCCTGAGTGTCTGGAAGGAAAGCATGTCCTTGTTCCCTAGAATGAAGAGGTAGGTTAGTTTTGCAGCCAAACTATGAGAACCCTATGCTGTTGGCTGTAAGGCCTGGGGGGCACCACTAATTCTTGGACCCCCTGTTGCAGGTGGCTAGGTGGCACAGCTGGAGCCACCAGTCCTTGACCCCCTGATGTGGGCAGGTGAGGAGCCTGCTTAATGGGCAGAGCAGTGTCAAATGTCACGAACCTACCACTTCACTGCTGAAACAGTTGAAGTTAGACTTCAGGTCTATACCCTGTTGTACTGTGGTAATGAGGACTTATGCTGTTGAAATGGACCCACACAAGTCTATACAGGGGTGAAAGGCATTCCAAGTCTGTGGATCCCTTATGACTGTGCCTACGCAAAAGAGCTGTGCCAACCCTGAGTTCCTGGCTTAGGACAGCTGGCAGTTTATTTTTTCCCTGTTTGTTAATTTATTCCCTCTCCAAGGCCAGGAGGATGGCTCAGGGTGTGTTAAGGGTCCTACTTCTGGCCCAGGGAACTCAGCATTCCAAGGCAGAGTGGGGAGGGGGTAGGTAAATGGGAGAGAGGTTTTTCTCAAATGGGTTTTATTTTTTAATCCCTGTGGTAGGCCACACACAAGTGCTTATCTTTAGCTGCTCAAGTGCTGCTTTTCACTGGTTCTGGATAGCCAAGTAAAGTCTCTACCACTGGGCCATTCCTGATGTGGAAAATGCCTCCCGAGTGCCACTGCTAGCCTCACTGCTCACAGGAGCTGATCAGGCCTGAAGATTTCAAGTTCCCACAGGATCAGGTCTAGCAACTCCTCACTGCTTCTGAACCATCTCTCCCTCCCCCCGCCACTCAGTCCAATTCCTCAACTTTGCCTTTGATGTTCAGGGCTCCTAGATAGTCATACACAATTGATTCACTTGTATTTTCAGGTCTTCATTGCAAGAGGGACCACAGGAAGAGTCTGACAACTCCGCCATCTTGGCATCACCTCTAGTGTAAATATTCTTGAAAATAATGGTATAATACATACATTTTCACACAAAATAAGAGATTTTATTTCAGAAAAGAATAAAGAATGATGGAAAGTGTAACTATGTAAGTAAATATAAAAGTATATTGAATCAGCAAAACAATAATACTGATATGTTAAAATATAATATTCACCTTTTAAAAGGAAACTTGTAACTAGATGAGGAAATATATGAATGATAATCCAGCTGGTTATTAAAAAGCGTTAGTGTCATTTGTAAAATAAAATAGCCTGTCAATTTTCTTGAAATGCATTTGCTAATGACTTTATGCTATGACACAATTATGTACGTTATTATGATTTCATAATACCACAGCTCTAAATATTAATTCTCTTCTGCTTCTATATAGTCCAGAGTACTGGAATACTAGAAATTCACATTTAAAATTATTTAGTTAAAAAAGAGAAGTTCTTACAAGGAACCATATTATTTAATCATTAAGTGTCCATTTAACCATACCTCTATTTTAATATTAAACCCGTAGCTCATATTGAAATGTTTAATGGAATATATAAAAACAACCATTTCCCTCGAAAAACTAAAGTATTTCTCACATGAAAAATTTATTATAATACCAAGTTACTGAAAATATTATAATGTGAAAGAGGCCAAATTTCAGGCTGTCATTTAATTAAGATCTCTATGAAAGTAATACGGTTGACAATCTGAAAGGTAAAGTAAAAACACAGAGTAAAGGCTTGTTTTTAATAGTGACACAGAATTATTATTTTTAATAAATTAGGATGATCAGGCTTCTCTCATTTGAATTAGCATTTCAAATTTGGTACAGAATAAAAAGTATTATTAGTATAGATTTTATATTATTTATTTACTTTTCCTTTTTCTCTGCCTGCAAGGTGATAATGACCACATGTTAGCATCAAAATAGACCTAAATCTACTTGATAGGAAACTATACCAGCTATCTGAATTATAACAAGTAATTGCAGCACTTTGGCCACTCACTCTTAAACACTTCATACATGCATTTGTATAGTCAAGTCAGTGGAGTGCTGTTCTAACAGATACCTACCATGTGGAAGCAGTTTTAGAACTGAGTAATGGATAGAGGCTGGAAGAGTTTTCAAGTGCCTAATAGTAAATGCCATTGCGTGTTGGTCATTTTTTCCAAATGTGATTACTTGCGTGTTACCATGATGCTGGGAGCTAGCAACTGGCATTTCAAAGACCAGCAGAGTCACCCATGGTGGACAGTAATCATTGGAGCTTCCAGAGTAAGACTGACTAGGAAGAAAGACCTTGTACTTTACTTCTTGAAAAAATTGTCCAGTGAAAACCTTATAAATAGCAGTGGAACATTGTCTGAAAAAGTGCCGAAAGATGAGCCCCTCAGGTTGGAAGGCACTCAAAATACAACTGAGGAAGAGCTGCTTTTTCAAACTAAAAAAAAAAAAAAAAAAACCGTTGCCATGGAGTAAATTCCTACTCATAGTGACACTGTAGGACAGAGTAGAACTGCCCCTTAGAGTTTCCAAGGAACACCTGGTAGATTTGAACTGCCAGCCTTTTGGTTAGCAGCTGTAGCTTTTAACCACTACACCACCAGTGTTTCCTCCTCAAAGTAGATTCAACCTTAATGACACAGATGCAGTAAAGTTTTGGGGGCCTTCATTTGCTGATGTGGCATGACTCAAAATAAAAAGAAACAACTGCCAACATCCATTAATAATTGGAATGTGGAATGTAGGAAGTATGACTCTAAGAAAATTGGAAGTCGTCAAAAATGAAATGGAACTCATAAAGATCGATAACCTAGGCATTAGTGAACTGAAATGCACTGGTATTGGCCATTTTGAATCAGACAATCATATGATCTACAGATTGACAAATTGAAGAGGAATGTCATCATATTCTTAGTAAAAAATACCATTTCGAGATCTATCCTGAAGTACAGTGCTGTCAGTGATAGGATAACATCCGTATGCCTATAAGGAAAACCAGTTAATTCAAATATTATTAAAATCTATACACCAACTATTAATGCCAAAGATGAAGAAACTGAAGATTTTTACTAACTTCTGCAGTCCAAAATTGATCAAACATGTAATCGAGTTGCACTGATAATTACTGGTGTTTGGAATGCAAAAGTTGGAAAGAAGAAGGACCTGTAGATGAAAAATATGGCCTTGGTGATAGAAATGACTCCAGAGATGGCATGATAGAATTTTGCAAGACCAACGCCTTATTCATTGCAAATACCTTTTTTCAACAACAACTGCCACTATTACTATACACGTGGAACTCACTAGATGGAAAACACAGGGATCAAATCAACTACATTTTTGGAAAGAGATAATGGAGAAGCTCAATATTTTCAGTCAGAATGAGTCCAGGGCCCAACTGAGGAACAGACTATGAATAGATCATATGCAAGTTGAAGATGAAGAAAATTAAAACAAGTCCAGGAGAACCAAAATATGACCTTGAGTATATTCCACTTGAATTTGGAGACCTTTTCAAGAATAAATTTTATGCATGGAACGTTAACGATCAAAGACAGGATGAGTTGTGGAATGACAAAAAGGAAATCATAAATGAAGAAAGCAAAAGATCATTAAAAAGACGGGAAAGAAAGAAAAGGTGAAAATGGATGTCAGAAGAGACTCTAAAACTTGCTCTTGAACAGACTCTGAAACTTGCTCTTGAACATAGAATAGCTAAAGGGAATGGAAGAAGTAATGAAGTAAAAAAGCTGAATGGAAGATTTCAAAGGGAGACTCAATGACAAAATGATGTATTATAAAAAAGATGACAAAATAAAGTATTATAATGACATGTGCAAAGACCTGGAGTTGGAAAACCAAAGGGGAAGAAAAACAAAAGGGAAGAACATGCTCCGCATTTGGGAAGTTGAAAGAACTGAACTAAAAATTCAAGCCTTGAGTGGCAATTTTGAAAGATTCTCTTGGCAAAATATTGAAGGACTCAGGAAGCATCAAAAGAAGATGGAGGGAATACATAGAGTCACCGCACCAAAAGGAATTGGTCAACATCAAACATTTCAGGAGGTAGCATATTATCAAGAACTGATGGTATTGAAGGAAGATGTCTAAGCTGCACTGAAGTCATTGGTGAGAAGCAAGGCTCCAGCAATTGACGAAATACCAACTGAGATGTTTCAACAAACGGATGTAGTGCCAAAAGTACTCCCTTCTAAGCAAAAAAATTTGGAAGACAGATGCCTGGCCAACCAATTGGAATAGATCTATATTTGTGCCCATTCCAAAGAATGGTGATCCAACAGATCTGGAAATTATCATATGATATCATTAATATCACACACAAGTAAAACTTTGCTGCAGATAATTCGAATACGGTTGTAGCAATACATTGAAAGGGAACTGCCAGAAATTCAAGCCAGATTCAGAAGAGGTCGTGGAAGGAGGGATATCATTGCTGATGTCAGATGAATCTTAGCTGAAAGCATAGAACACTAGTGTTTTATTGACTATGCAAAGGCATCCCACTGTGTGGATCGTAACAAATTATGGATAATGGTGGGAAGAATGGGAATTCCAAAACACTTAATTGTACTTATGTGGAATTTCTACATAGACCAAGAGGCAGTCTTTTGAGCAGAATAAGAGGATTCTTCATTGATTCAAAAATCAGGAAAGTTGTGTGTCAGGATTGTATCTTTTCACCATACTTATTCAATCTGTATGATGAGCAAATAATTGGAGAAGCTGGACTGTATGAAGAAGAATGTGGCATCAGGATTGGTGGAAGACTCATTAACAACCTGCGATATACAGATATCACAACTTTGCTTGCTGAAAGGGAAGAAGGTTTGAAGCACTTAATGATAAAGATCAAAGACTACAGCCTTCACTATGGATTACACCTCAGCCTAAAGCAAACAAAAATCCTCACAACTTGGCCAATAACCAACATCATTATAAATGAAGAAACGATTGAAGTTTTCAAGGATTTCATTTTACATGGAGCAACAGTCAAGGCCCAGTGAAGCAGCAGGCAAGAAATCAAATGATGTATTGCATTGGGCAAATCTGCTGCAAAAGACCTCTTTAAGGTGTTGAAAAGCAAAGATGTCACTTTAGGGACTAAGGTATGCCTGACTCAAGCCATGATATTTTCAATTGCCTCATATGCATTTGAAACCTGGACAATGAATAAGGAAGACTGAAGAAGAAAAAATGTTTTGAATTATGGTGTTGGTGAATAATATTGAATATACCATGGACTGCCAGAAGAACAAACAAGTCTGTATTGGAAGAAGCACAGCCAAAATTATCCTTAGAAGCAAGGATGGGAAGACTTCGTCTCACATACTTTGCACATGTTATCAGGAGGGACCAGTACCTGGAGAACGACATCATGCTTGGTAAGGTAAAAGGTCACCGCAAAAGAGGAAGACCCTCAATGAGATACATTGACACAGTGGCTAGAACAATGGACTCAAGCAGAAGTATGATTGTGAGGTTAGTGCAAAACTGGGCAGTGTTTCCTTCTACTGTACATAGGGCCTGTATGAGTCAGAACCGACTTGAGGGCACCTTGTAACAACAAAAACATAGTCGAATCATCCAAAGATTTTAGAAAATATTTAGGTTTTGTACTTTGGGTAAAAATTTAGAATTTACAGATACTTTTTAAAAATTTACTTGTTTATTTTTTATTATTATTCCATAAAATAGTGATTGTTTTGGTTAGACTTAGTCAAGAAAATAAATATTTGCATGTGTTCCATTTGAAATTCTAGTTTCTTTTAAGAGGGGGGTAAAATTTGCATCTTATTAATTCATTTATAATACTAATTTTTTCCATTTTAAAAAAATGACACTAGTTGTCTTTAACAACCTCCAAGCCCAGTCGCCTCTTAATTCTCCTTTTCAAAATCCATTCGTAAACATACACGTATCTCAAAACCAGAGTATGTTACATTTTAACTCATAATGTCTTATGAGTTATCTAAGTAAAAGTAGCACTGGCCCGAGAAAGTGCTCTTTCCTTCTTTGGACCCTTTGAAAGTGAGGTAAGTTCTGTTTTGGAGTGACTGCAGTATTTTTGCCCAAGGTCTGGGAGCTGAACTCTACGCTTTTTAAACTTCCTTCAATGCTGGCAATTCTATTTCTTATTTTTAATCCAATCAATTTAATTCATTAAATCAATAGTTATTCAATAGCCTGCAGCACTTCATGTTAATTAGTCATTTTAAAGATCTTGCTGTTTGAAGGGAACAGCAGATGTATTTTCACATTAGTTCAATTAATTGCTTTCATAATTTTGTGCCTTTCTTCCTTCCATCAATTTCTTCCTCTCTTCCTCCCAGTCCCTTATCCAACTTTCATTTCTTTATTTCTTTCTTAACTAATTTATGGCTCTACCTCATTTTAAATAAACGGAAAGAAAAATTTTACTTGAAACAATCTTAATATTCTAGATTATTTTGAAAATTTTCTAAATGGAACTGGAAAATATACAGTGTCTTAGTCACCTAGTGCTGCCATGATGAGATACCACGAGTAGGTGACTTTAAGAAACAGAAATTTATTGCTTCACAGTTTTGGACGCTAAAAGTTCAAATTACAGCATTGTCTCTAAGGGAGAGTCCTTCTTTGTTGGTAGCCCCAGGAGTTCCTTTGTTGTTTCTTGAGCTCTTTGGCATTCCTTGGTGTCTAGCTCCCCTAGTGTCTGTCTTAGTCTATTCTGATATTTTCACAACTCTCAGAAGTTATTAGTTTTAGGACCACCTTACTCTGGTATGATCTAATTTAACATAATAAAAGAAAACTTCTATTTCCAAACAGGATTATATTTACAGGCAAGGGGTTTAGAATTTCAACATATATTTTGGGGACACTACCAGAGATGTATAAATGACCATATTGAATTTATGGTTTACCATCCAATGTAAACTGAGATAAAGCCATTGTCACCTAAGCTTATTCTGTTGTTGTTAGGTTCTGTCGAGTAATATTAAATAAAACTGTTGATTCTTTGGAAAGTCAAGTGCCTTTTCCAGATTTTCTACTGAGCCTTGTGTGCTCTAGTCTCATAGTTCCTTCTGGAACTCAGTTCATGTGCTCAATTCCCTCTCAACTGACAAGATTTTTATTTTATATTTGCTTCATGTTGACTCAGAAATGATTATCTGCCAATTTTCATTGATAAACACACCTTCCTAAAAAACACTATTGTGGTCACTCTGCCAAAGAGTGATGGATACCATGCCTAAAATTTAGTTTGAATGCCAAGACCAATGACTACACACAGACACACACACGCACAAACACACACACCACAAGAAAGCATGCTAAGAACTCATATCATAAACCTTTCTGAATAGAGTAAGGAAGGCTTTCAAGTAGGTCTGAAAATGGCTTGGGAACTGATTTGGGGTTTTATTATAGATAGGAGTTGAGGCTTGGTGAGTGCCCCTTCAGGGATTGTATAGTTTGAACTTCCCTTCAATGCCAAGGTAAGGAGTGCTAAGGTTTCTTTTTGGCTTGCCCAGATGTGGCAGAAGTGGATAAAAGGGAAGAGTGGGGATTAAAAGCTGTCAGGAGTCAAATATTAAAAATACATTCAGACCTTCAGAGAGAGAAAGAGTGAGATAGAGAGGTTCGTACTTGTCACTATGAGACAGAGTGGACTAGATGGCAATGGGTTTGGTTTGGTTTTGGTATGTGTACAAGAGACTTAAAAAAAGTTTTGAAGCTACAGAGGGAGTTAATATCACAGAGGTCAAATAAAATTGAATATTAGATATCCTTTTTCTTAAAGTCAATTGGCCATCATCCCACAAAAAAATTTCCATTCTCCACATTTTTTTTTTTTTTTTTGTGCCACACAAACCTCTGTGTCTGTCAGTTTGTTGCACCGTGGGAGCTTGCGTGTTGCTGTGATGCTGAAAGCTATGCCACGAGGATTCAAACACAAGCAGGCTCACTCATGGCAGACAGGTTTCAGCTGAGCTTCCAGACTAAGCTAGACTAGGAAGAAAGACCCAGCAGTCTACTTCTGAAAAGAATTAGCCAGTGAAAACCTTATGACTAGTAATGGAACATTGTCTGATATAGTGCCGAAGATGAGCACCCCAGGTTAAAAGGCACTTAAAAGACTACTGGGGAAGAGCTGCCTCCTCAAAGTAGAGTTGGCCTTAATGATATGGGTGGAGTCAAGCTTTCGGGAACTTCATTTGCAGATGTTGCACAACTCATAATGAGAAGAAACAGCTGCAAACATCCATTAATAATTGGAATGTGGAATGTAGGAAGTATGAATCTAAGAAAATTGGAAATCGTCAAAAATGAAATGGAATGCATAAACATCAATATCCTAGGCATTAATGATCTGAAATGGACTGATAGTGGCCATTTTGAATCGGACAATCATATGGTCTACTATGCTGGGAATGATAACTTGAAGAGGAATGGGATTGCATTCACCATCAAAAAGAACGTTTCAAGATCTATCCTGACTTACAAAGCTGTCAGTGATAGGATAATATCTATATGTCTACAAGGAAGACCAGTTAATATGACTATTATTCAAATTTACACACCAACCACTAAGGCCAAAAATGAAGAAATTAAAGATTTTTATCAGCTTCTGCAGTCTGAAATTGATCGAACATGCAATCAGAATGCATTGATAGTTACTGGTGATTGGAATGCAAAAGTTGGAAACAAGGAGGATTGGTAGTTGGAAAATATGGCCTTGGTGATAGAAACCATGCTGGAGATCACATGATAGAATTTTGCAAGACCAACAACTTCTTCATTGCAAATAACCTTTTTTCACCAACATAAATGACGGCTATACACATGGACCTCACCAGATGGAATACACAGGAATCAAATTGACTACCTTTGTCGAAAGAGATGATGGAAAAGCTCAATATTATCAGTCAGAACAAGGCCAGGGTCCAACTGCAGAACAGACCATCAATTGCTTATAAGCAAGTTCAAGTTGAAACTGAAGAAAATTAGAACAAGTCCACAAGACCCAAAGTATGACCTTGAGTATACTTCACCTGAATTTAGAGACCATCTCAAGAATAGATTTGACGTGTTGAATGCTAATGACCGAAGACAGATGAGTTGTGGAATGACATCAAGGACATCATACATGAAGAAAGCAAGAGATCATTAAAAAGACAGGAAAGAAAGAAAAGACCAAAGTGGACGTCAGAAGAGACTCTGAAACTTGCTCTTGAACACTGAGTAGCTAAAGCAAAAGGAAGAAATGATGAAGTAAAAGAACTGAAGATTTCAAAGGGCTGCTCGTGAAGACAAAGTAAAGTATTACAATGACATGCGCAAAGATCTGGAGATAGAAAACTGAAAGGGAGGAACACGCTTGGTGTTTCTCAAGCTGAAAGAACTGAAGAAAAATTCAAGCCCCAAGTTGCAATACTGAAGGATTCTATGGGGAAAATATTAAAAGACTCAGAAAGCATAAAAAGAAGATGGAAGGAGTACACAGCGTCATCATACCAAAAAGAATTGGTCGATGTTCAATCATTTCAAGAGATAGCATAAGATCAGGAACCAATGATACTGAAGGAAGAAGTCCAAGCTGCACTGAAGGCACTGGTAAAAAACAAGGCTCCAGGAATTGACGGAATATCAATTGAGATGTTTCAACAAACAGATGAAGCTCTGGAAGTGTTCACTCACATATGCCAAGAAATTTGGAAGACAGCTACCTGGCTAACCTACTGAAAGAGGTCCATATTTATGCTTATTCCCAAGAAAGATGATCCAACTGAGTATGAAAATTATTGAACAATATCATTAATGTCACATGCAAGTCAAATTTTGCTGAAGATCATTCAAAAGCAGCTGTAGCACTATACCAACAGAGAACTGCCAGAAATTCAGGCTAGATTCAGAAGAGGACATGGAACCAAGGATATCATTGCTGATGTAATATGGATCTTGACTAAAAGCAAAGAATGCCAGAAAGATGTTTACCTGTGTTTTATTGACTATGCAAAGGAATTTGGCTGTATGGATAATAACAAATTATGAATAATAATGAGAAGAATGGGAATTCCAGAACACTTAATTGTGCTCATGAGGAACCTGTACATAGATCAAGAGGCAGTTGTTTGAACAGAACACGGGGATGCTGCGTGGTCTAAATTCAGGAAAGGTGTGCTATCAGGCTTGTATCCTTTCACCATACCTATTCAATTTGTATGCTGAGCAAATAATCTGAGAAACTGCACTATATGAAGAAGAACTGAGCATGAGGATTGGAGGAAGACTCATTAACAACCTGCATTATGCAGGTGACACAACCTGGTTTGCTGAAAGTGAAGCGGACGTGAAGCACTTACTGATGAAGATCAAAGACCACAGCCTTCAGTATGGATTACACCTCAACATAAAGAAAACAAACATCCTCACAACTGGACCAATAAACAACATCATGATAAACAGAGGAAAGATTGAAGTTGTCAAGGATTTCATTTTACTTGAATCCACAATCAACACCCATGGAAGCAGCAGTCAAGAAATCACAAGATGCATTGCATTGGGGAAATCTGCTGCAAAAGGCCTCTTTAAAGTGTTGAAAAGCAAAGATGTCACCTCAAAGACTAAGGCGTGCTGTCCCAAATCATGGTATTTTCAGTCGCACCATATGTATGCAAAATCTGGAACAATGAATAAGGAAGACCGAAGAAGAATTGACACCATTGAGGTGTGGTGTTGGTGAAAATTACTGAATATACCATGGACTGCCAAAAGAATGAACAAATCTGTCTTGGAAGAAGTACAGCCAAAATGCTCATTAGAGGCAAGGATGGTGACAGTACATCTTACATACTTTGGACATGTTGTCAGGAGGGATCAGTCCCTGGAGAAGGACATCATGCTTTGTAGAGTAGAGGGTCAGTGAAAAAGAGGACGACCCTCAATGAGATGGATTGACACAGTGGCTGCAACAACGGGCTCAAGCATAACGACGATTATGGACGTAGCATGGGACCGGGCAGTGTTTTTTTCTGTGGTGCATAGGGTCATATGAGTTGGAACCGACTCGAAGGCACCTGACAACAGCAACAACAACCTCTGTGTCTGTGACTTTCTATCTCTCTCCTTTCTGTATCTTCTTTTCCCAGAGCTTGTGTTTCTTTTTAAAAATAGATTTATTGAGATAAAATACACATATCATGATGAGCTTATCCTAGCTGATATTTAAATAAAACTGTGTTTAATTCCTGCCACAGAATTGTTTATGAGGTCACTGATTCACCCATTTAAAGTGTACAACTTAGTATTTTCAGTACTGTCAGAGTTGTACAACCATCACCACAACAAATTTTGGAACATTTTTATTACCCTGAAAAGACACCCTTTATATATTAGCTTTTATACATATATTGGTTTTTGTTTTAAAGTCTATTTTGTTTGTTTGTGTGCGCTTCTCTTTATGTTTATCTTAGTTGGAGCTCATTGAGCTTCTTGGATGTGTAGTTTAATGTTGTTTATCAAATTTAGGGAAGTTTCAGACACTATTTCTTTGAAAATTTTATCTCCTGGTCTTCCCATCACCCATCCTTTTATTATTATACAGTGTCTCTCTTTATCTCTATGAACAGTTTTTGTTTTAAAGTCTACTTTGACTGATGTTAGTACAGTAGTTTCTCCCTTATCAGCAGTTTGGCTGTCCTCAGTTTCAGTTACCCAAGGTCAACTGCAGTCCGAAAATGATAAATGAGTAGCATGACAAAATCCTTCATTCACATAACTTTTATTACAGTATATTGTTATAATTGCTCTATTTTATTATCAGTTATTGTCATTAATCTCTTACTGTGCCTAATTTTGAAATTAAACTTTATCTTAGTTACATATGTATAGGAGACACTGTTGCTGTAATGGTTAAGAGCTACAGCTGCTAACCAAAAGATTGGCAGTTCGAATCCACCAGGCACTCCTATGGGGCAGCTCTACTCCGTCCTACAAGGTCATTATGAGTGGGAATTGACCCCATGGCAGTGAGTTTGGTTTTGGTTTGGTGTATATATAGGACAAAACATAGTATATATAGGGTTCGGTATTATCTGCCATTTGAGGCATCCACTGGGGGTCTTGGAAGTATTCCCTGCAGATAAGGGGGACTACTGAATAGTCACTCCAGATTTCTTATGCTTGCTTGCTGTTCACGTAATATATTTTTCTCTATCATTTCAGTTTTAATCTATTTATATCTTTGATTCTAAAGTGTGTCTCCTGTAGCTAGCACAGTTAGATGTTTTTTTAAACCCTGTCTGACACTTTCTCTTGATTACATTGTTTAATTAATTTACATTTGATGTTATTATTGCTATAGGTAGATGTGCATCTACCATTTTCTCATGTCTTTTTCACTCCTCGATTCTTCCTTCATTCCTTTCTTTTGAATTAAATTAATATTGTCTAATGTAAACTTCTAATTTCTTTACTGATATTTTTACTATATTTTTCTGAGTTATTTCCTTAGTGGCTGCTTTAGGGCTTACTATATATATTTTAAGTTATCAGAATGTTCTTCATATTTATACTAATTTAATTCTAGTGAGTGGTATGTGTTACCCCTGTATATCTCTATTCTTGTTCCCCTTTTTTGTGGTGTTTTTGTTATACATATTATATCTATATATGTTACAAATCCAACAATTCATTGTTAGAATTATTACTTGATATGATTTTACAGAAGCTGAGAGATAAAAAGAGAGCACTTATATATTTATAGCTTTTGTTACATTAACTTTCTTATTTATCATTTCTGGTTCTTTTCATTTTTGCCTGTGGATTTGTGTTATGATCTTTTTTCATTCTCTTAGCCCAGTTTGGCTTTGCTCACACTCACCTACTGTGCAGTTATTGGCAAATATATTAAATTTCTACATTTTAGATCCAATGATACACTTGTATGCATCTTGTTTTATACAATTGCTTTTTTAAATACCTTAAGAGATAAAAGAATAAATATTTACTCATAACGGTCTTTTATAATTACATACTTATCTTTACCAATGCTTTCTCTTTTTCTTGTGAGAGTAATTCTCACTATTGAACTTTCTTTAGTACTTCCTACACAGCAGGTCTGCTACCAACAAATTCTGTCAGTTTTGTTTTTTTTTTAAATTGTAGTTCAGATGAAAGTTTACAGAACAAATAGTTTTTCATTAAACAGTGTACACTTCTTGTTTTATGACATTGGTTAACAACCCCACGACATGTCAACCCTCTCCCTTCTCAACCTTTTTTTTGGTGAAAATATACACAGCCAAAGATACACCATTTCAAAAATTTCTACATGCACAGTTCAGTGACATCGACTACACTCTTCCAATTGTGCTGCTATTCTCACTTTAGATGAAGGTTTACAGAACAAAATAGTTTCTCATTAAACAGTTAGTACACATATTGCCCTATGACAATGGTTACACATCAACACTGTCCTTATTCAACCTTGGGTTCCCTATCACCAGCTTTCCTGTCCCCTTCTGCCTTCTAGCCCTTGTCCCTGGACTGCTGTGCCTCATTAGTACCATTTTGTTTTATGGGGCTGTCCAATCCCTGGCTGAATGGTGAACCTCAGAAGTGACTTCACCACTGAGCTAAAAGCGTGTCTGGGGGCCATACTCTCGGGGTTTCTCCAGTCTCCTTTAGGCCATCTGTCAGTTTTTATTTCCTGATAATGTATTTATTTCACTTTCATTTTTGAATAACAGTTTGGGAGGATATAGGATTGTTAGCTGACCATTTTATTATTTGGACACCTTGAATGTTATCCTGCTGCCTTCTGACCTCCACTGTATGTGATGAAAAGTCAACTGTTAATCACGTTGAGGTTTCCTTGTAATTGACCAGTCATCTTTTCTTGTTGCTTTGAAGATTTTTTTTTTCTCGTCTTTGGCTTTCAATAGTTTTAGTATGATGTGTTTGTGTGTGCATCTCTTTATGTTTATCCTATTTGGAGCTCATTAAGCTTCTTGGATGTGTAGTTTAATATTTTCATCAAATTTAGGAATTTTCAAGCACTATTTCTTTGAATATATTTTGCTCTCCTCCTTTCTCTTTTTCCTCTCCTTCTGGAACACCCATAACACATACATTTGATGGTTAAATGATGTCCCTTATTTCTCTGAGGATCTGTTAATTTTTTCTTGTTCACTCCTTTTTCTGTTTTTCAAACAGCGGCATCTTCATCTATCTTCAAGTTTACCAATTCTTTTTTTTCTGCCAGTTCAAATTTTCTATTGAGCCCATCTAATTCATTTTTTAAAATAAAAACAACAAAATCAATAGATGAATTTTATTGCATCTTAAAAATATCACCCATAAGTTTTAGGAATCATCCAGCCTCATTTCTATAGCTGGACAACTCTTAGATCTTACTCATCAGCCTGTTGAACTGTTCCTTTTTTTTTTTTTTTTTTAACTGTTGTGGCTTACTAAATTAAAGCAACTGAATTGATACAAGTTCAATGTCATTTCCTTCAAGAGTTAACTCACCTTTATGGGCTTGAGATACTGAACAAGCACCACCTGGCTTCATCTGAACCCTACAGATGTATTTTTCACCCAAGAAGTTTCTGATTTCAACAAGAGACCCACTCTCCTGATAATGACATTGATGGGGAACTGAGCATACACAGACCTCATTTTGTAACAGAGACAGTATAACATCTTTGATCATGTTCTCTACATGACAACAAATAGTGCAAACTGTAGTCAGTTCCTTTCTATTTCTCTACCATTTGTCAACTCAAAGACTCTTCTTTTTATTTCCAAGGAGACTGGGTTCTACATTGATGTGATTGAAGTCCCTCTGCAAGTTTCCTTTGGGGCCCTTTATAATAACTGTGCATCCCTTCAAAGAGAGGTTGACGTTTTCTGAAATACTAACAGTCTAGTTGCTAAGAATGGCCTTCATTATTGCCGTAGATGCAGCAAAGAGAACTCCTAATGGCTCTTTAATTTCAGTTATGTTGCTTTTCAACTCCAGAATTTCCACTCGGTCCTTGATTATTATTTCTGTTTCTTTATTGATATTTTCTATTTGATGAAATGTGGACTTCATACCTTTTGTTTTTACTCTATAAACATGGTTTCCTTCAGTTCTTTGAACATATTTATAGTAGCCACTTTAAAGTCTTTACCTGTTTATTCTAAGATCTGGTCACGTTCTGTTGCCTATCTTTTTCTTTTTTTGGTCACATTTTCATGTTTCTCTGCATATCTCACATTTTCGTGTTTCTTGGCCTATCTCATATTTTATTGTTGGAAAATTGGTACTTTAGACAATGTATTAGAGAAGCTCAGGGTACTGGTCCTCTTCCAGGGATTGTTATTGTTGTTTGCTGTTTGTTTGTTCACTGGCTGGATTATTTTACTGAAGTGTATTTTCCTAGGGGTGTGAATTCTCTGATATTCCTCCTCAGAGGGTACAGTCTTAAGCACACACAAGTCACTGTGGGATAAGTGGTTTTAGTATGGCTTTCTTTGGCTGTCTTTTTCTCTTACCGTACCCATTTGATAAATTCTACTAATTGATAATTGATTATTATTTTCTACAATTCCCAGAGGCATAAATTGTTCCACAGGTTGATTCAGTTAAATTCTGTCTTTTTTTATTGCAAGGATAGGGTTTGAGGTCAGTGTTTGATATTTGTTATGACTCCAAAAGGGCTCTTCTTAGTGATTTTACTTTTTTGTTTTTTCTGGCAAACTAACTGACCTAGTGTTTACCTTATATCTCTAATGAAGCTACCAGTCTCTTATTCACTGTTTTTCACAAAAACCTCCATTGTTTTTAGGATCCCCTTAGACTTGAAGTTTCCCAGTTCCTTCTTTGGGAAGAGCTTTAGAGCTCTGTGTTTTATGGCTTGTTCTCCTCAAATCTCTGACCCTCAGTTCTGGAGTTGGAGGTAGAAACAGTGGCACACTTCTTTCTGAGTGATACAATACTTTAGGAGATGAGCATTTGGCAAGGAAGAGGAGGACAGCAGCCTCTGGACTTCTTAACTTGATTGTCTGCCTTAAGTACAAGCCAGAGTGAAGGCAACTGGGGCCCAGTGTTCTTATTGTGCTGCACTGATGGTAGAGTTTCTGTCACATGAGTGGGAGGTGGGAAGAGGAAAGAGTCCCCACCACTTTTCCACACTCTCTTATTCTTTGCAACAAGCATCAGGGGGACCAAAGGACAAATGCTAATGCCCTGCCCCTCCTAGGATGATACTATAGGCGTTGACCGGGGGTTGGAGGGAGAGAGAGCCCTGCATTCTTGACTGCGCTTGCCTCAAATGGAATTTCTATCACACTAGTGGGTGGATGGGTGGGGTGAGTTGTGATTCAAATGCCACAGACTGTAGCTGTTCCAACCAAGTTTTAACAGATTTACTTGAATAAATGTTTCTTCATTTGCTTTATACTTTTAGGACCATGTTCAGAGACTTTAAGGGGTTGTTTTTATAATTTTTTAGATCATTTTCATGGAAGAGTGGTCTACAGAGCTCCTCACATTACCATTCCATAATTAGAATGCCTATGTTTATTTCTTATGCGGAGAAATTCAGCTTCTGTTTTGTTTTGCTCTCTCCTACCAAATTTTGCCTTCAGAGCTTCACCCTCTAGATTAAATCAGCTTCTCATGGTATTAAAGAGAAGTCTGCTAGATACTATTTTTCTGTGCTTTGTAGTTATATTTTAAAGTTGCTTCAATTTTTAAAAAGTAAGCAATATGAAGATCTACAGGAATCATGACATTCATTTTATGAAAATTTTCTTTTAGCTAAGAAAGGTCAAGATATATCTGAGTGCACATAAAGCTTTTAAAAGTAGTGGATTGAATAATCAATCTCTTTAGACACATGCCTTTTTGTTTTCCTAAACTTTCACCATTTGACTTTCGTATTCAAGCAAATGACTGCAGACCAGTTGTCACTTTATTTGCATATTCATTCATATTTTTGTATTAGTAATTTTGTTATTATTTGTATGTTGAATACTCTTTGTTCTATCATATATTGAATATGTATTCACAAATCACAATCCATAAAAAATGCAATATTACTATGGTGAATTTTTTTTCTCTTTACAAAATTTCTGATGTGTCATTAGTCTCTTCTAAAATCTTAGCGTATGGAAATCACATTTTTTTTCATTATTAAGTATGAAATGACCCAGAAGACAGCAACAATTAATTGATTATAAAGCAAACTTTAAAAGCAAAATAGCTTTATGAAAAAGAATAAGCAGACTTTATTATGTAAAACTCTAAAGTGCTAACTTGACTTTTTGTCTTCTTTTCCAGATTTATATCTAGACTTAAATACTTCATTCCTACTGTCTGTTCTGTTCAAACAGAAATATGACTCCATGGACAAAATATCAGAGGTCAGCAGTTCAAATCCACCAGACAATCCTTGGAAACCATATGGGGCAGTTCTACACTGTCCTATAGGGTCGCTAGGAGTTGGAATCCACTCAACGGCAACGGGTACCAGTATGGGTACAGTGGCACAGTGGTCAAGAGCTCGACCGCTAACCAAAAGGTTGGCAGTTCATAGTTACCAGACGCTCCTTGGAAGCCCTATGGGCCAGTTCTACTCTTTCCTATAGGGTTATTATGAGTCAGTATCAACTCAACAGCAACAGGTTTAAGGTTTTTGACTAAAATATGAGATAATCAAATTTCTATTGATATTCAAATTGCATGATGATAATAAGAGATCTTTTGAGAAAATAACTTGAAAATTTGGGGTAAAATATTATTTTTATGGGGTAAAGAGTTGCATTTTCAAAACTAGTTCTCGCATATCAAAAGTAAATATTTTAAATATACCTTAAGACTGTTCTCAGATGCTATATTATATGCCAGTATTTATAGAGGTGAATATATTTAACTTTCATTTAACTCCTCTAGCCAATATGTTCATGTTTAACCACAGATTCTGCACTCACAAGCCTATCTGTCTTCAAAAGAAAGAGACACAAGACCCACCTCTTCATGTGAGGACTTTCAAAATGTTTGTAACCATATATAAAACCTGTCTCAGGTGTCTTCCTCTCAAAAAATATACCAAAATTCATGCTGATTGTCAAGAGTAGAATTAGGATTTGAACAGCTTGTTAATGTTGCATATGTATTGTTCTTCCATGCTATTATACTCTCTGAGGAATACGAAAAGGGTAAGAATTATGTTTTACTCATTTGCTCATCTTTAAATACCCTGTGATAGCTAACATAACCTTTTTTTTTTTCCATTAATAAACACTCAAATTTTTTCTTTACACATGCAGGAAACTTAAAATTTGTTTGTAGAAAGCAGAAAAAAAATGTAGTAAGCTTTCATGTCCCAAGATGTGAATAAGATATTTAACATGAATATGATTTGGAGCAGTTGTTTTAAAAAAATAAGTCATCTAACTTTATAAAAAGAATCAGAAAAATTGTCCCCTAATCACCCATTAAATTTCCTCTTTGGTCTACTCCCATAGAAGATATAGCCATCTATGAGATTAATTTGAATTTCAGAGAGACAGAAAAAGAGAGAGCGAGCGAGATTGGGGAAATGGATGGTAGAACAATCTTAAAGCTAACTACTATTAAATAGATGTTTCACGACTTGAAATGTGAGGTTATGGTTCAAATTTCTAATTTCACTAGTCAACTGATAACAAGAAAATATTTAAAGATTTTAAATATGGCATACATAAAATGCTCTTATAAAAATATTACATGCAGAGATGTTATGTGTTACTGGCTTCCTGGTCCAGAAAATTATCTGAATGGAGCAGGATAAAGTGGAGTAATTGTAGTATTTCTAGTTCCCTTAATATACTGTAAAATCATACTTTCCATTGAAAATCAAGCTTTAATTTTAAGTTAGTTTATATTTATATTTTGAAAATATCAAGACCCTTGAAGTTCTTTAAGTAAATCGTAATTTAAAGTAATTTTAGTTACCCTCAGCAGTGTAGTTATATCTTGATTAAAATCATAAAAGAAATGTAATCCAATCCTGATAATCTACTCTCATTTCTTTGGGTTAAGTATCAGTTTATTTTATTGTGGTTACCCTTGAGGAGAAGAAATAACACCTACATGAACCTATTTTATATTATAGGCTAGGAGTTTGATTTCCTCTTTTATTATTTCTGAGAGTATACCAATATAATGAAATATATTTAAAATAGTATCAGTAAAAGTGTCTCTGTATGAAATTAAGGGACTATGTAAAAACCAAACCAAACTTACAAGACTTATTAAAGGAAGTCCTACGATCTGAGAACAAACAATGTCAGACCACAAGCTGAAAATAAGACGCAGGATTGTACTAGCCAGACACCAACCTAGGAAATGAACTCTTAAGGACTATGCAAAACTAAAAGAATTACAAAAGGGAACCAGAGAGGTTAATGTGTAAATGACAACAGCATCAGAACAATAAAAGAGGGAATAAACAATGTAGTTATAGAACCTTCTAATGAGAGGAAATCAAGTGATACCAAGTAGTAATAGACTGATTGAAATCTAGGAAGATAAGGGTAAATTTCAAGGTAACCACAAAGAAAGTTAGCAAACTTACTCATCAAAATAAAGAAGAAAAACCTAAAGTCTCAGTAAAAACAAAACCTACAAAAACAGAAGAAATGAAAAAAAAATCCACAAAC
Source organism: Trichechus manatus latirostris (assembly GCF_000243295.1). Classification (NCBI taxonomy): domain Eukaryota; kingdom Metazoa; phylum Chordata; class Mammalia; order Sirenia; family Trichechidae; genus Trichechus; species Trichechus manatus. The sequence continues at coordinate 408,346 of NW_004444306.1, forward strand.
AAAAGGAACTCAGCACAGGAGAATAAGAGGAACAAAGAAAACGTCACCACCACAAAAAAACAGCACTACAAAATGCAATCCCACTCCTAGGAATATATCCTAGAGAAATAAGAGCCGTCACACTAATAGACATATGCACACCCATATTCATTGCAGCACTGTTCACAACAGCAAAAAGATGGAAACAACCTAGATGCCCATCAACAGATGAATGGTTAAACAAACTATGGTACATACACACAATGGAGTATTATGCAAACATAAGGAACAATGAAGAATCTGTGAAGCATCTCATAACATGGAAGTAACTAGAAGACATTACGCTGAGTGAAATAAGTCAATCACAAAAGGGCAAATATTGTATGAGACCTCTACTGTATAACTCATGTAAAACTTTACACACAGAAAGAAACAATCTTTGTTGGTTATAAGGGATGGGAGGGGTGAGAGGGAAACTAAATAGATAAGTGGTAACTTTGGTGAAGGGTAAGACAGTACACATTACTGGGGAAGCCAGCACAACTTGTACAAGGAAAGGTCATGGAAGCTCCATAGACACTTCCAAACTCCCTGAGGGACTGAATTGCTGGGCTGAGGGCTGTGGGGACCATGGTCTCAGGGAACATCTAGTTCTATTGGCATAACACAGTTTATAAAGACAGTGTTCTACATTCTACCTTGGTGAGTATCGTCTGGGGTCTTAAAAGCCTGTGAGCAGCCATCTAAGATTCTCCACTGGTCTCACGCCTTCAGGAGCAAGTAAGAATGAAGAGAACAAGATACAAGGAAAAGATTAGTCCAAAGGACTAATGGACCACAGCTACCACGGCCTCGACCAGACTGAGTTTAGTACAGCTAGATGGTGCCCGGCTGCCACCACTGACTGCTCTGACCGGGATCACAATAGAAGGTCCTAGACGGGGCTGGAAAAGGATGTAGAACAGAATTCTAACTCACAAAAAAAAAAGACCAGATTTACTGGTCTGACAGACTGGAGAAACCCTGAGAGTATGGCCCCCAGACATCCTTTTAGCTCAGTGATGAAGCCCCTCCCAAAGTTCACCATTCAGCCGGGGATTGGACAGCCTCATAAAACAAAACAGGGCTAATGAGGCACGGCAGTTCAGGGACAAGGACTAGAAGGCAATAGGGGACAGGAAAGTTGATGATAGGGAACCCAAGGTTGAGAAGGGACAGTGTTGACATGTCATGGGGGTTGTTAACCATTGTCATAGGGCAATATGTGTACTAATTGTTTAATGAGAAACTATTTGTTCTGCAAAACTTCATCTAAAGTACAAGAAAAAATTATCTATGCGAGATCAAATTGACAACAGCAACTCAAAAGGTTTGATGGGAAGCTTAGGCGACAGTGAGTTGAAGATGATGGTGATGGAATAATTTGGAAAAGCATAGTGAGAATAGCAGCACAACTAGAAGAATGTAATTGAAGTCACTGAATTGTACATGTAGAAACTTTCAAAATGGTGTAACTTTGACTAGGTATATTTTCACCAAAAAAAAAGGTCCTCAAGGTCAAGAAGGGAGACTGTTGACATGTCATGAAGTTGTTTACCAATGTCATAAAACAATATGTGTACTGACTGTTTAATGAGAAACCATTTGTTCTGTAAACCTTCATCTAAAGAACAATAAAAAAAAATTAAAATAAAAAAAGTTCCTCTGTATCACAATATTGTCTCTTTTTGGAACTGACCCAACTAGTCCGCAGAAAAAAACATTTCCAGTTAGTTACTGGAAATTAGAAGCTAGAGTTAACTGTTTTCATGAATGTTTGTGCATGGTAATGATCTCTAAAAGACTCTGTGATGTCTGGATGTTTTTACTTTATATTGGAATTGGTTAAAAATAGTTATCTGAAGAATGATAATTGTTTGTTTTCCCATGTCTTTTATACTACATTCACTCCTGACAATGTCTGGTATTTTGATGCAAGGAAATACAGTTAATTTTCATTATTCTTGGTATTTACTTTCTACAAAGTTGTCACAAACACTGAATTAGCAAACACTGAACCATTTTTCGTAGAAGAAATATAGGGTTAGGTTCCTTTGAGTCTCTGGTCACATTTTCATCAACCTAATTAACACATAACTTTGTTTTATGTTTGTTTCTTTTTTAAAGATGTCTTATTTAATTATATTTTTGATTTATTTACATTGAATTCATGGCCAAATGCACTGTAACTCATGCCTGAATAAAGCTTATCTAACACTCATATTGTCTCTGTAAGGCATATCATCACACTCTTCTTGTGCTTAGAAACACTAGATGGCATTTCAGCAGTACACTTGGGGCCATTTTAAACAGCAAAATCATCAACAAAAATCACAAAAAAACAAAAATATAGCACAAAGTAGACCATGAAAAAGGACATTTGTTTGCAGTATGAGAACTGAAGAAAGCAGAGCATCCCCTTGCTTGACCTCAGTTGGAATCATGTGTCTAGGACAACTCTAATTTTTTGTTGTTCTGCACATGCCCATGAATGACTGCAAAATCTCTGAAAGTATTTATTTTAGGGTTGCAAATAAATTTTAGAGCCTATGCAAATTTGTAGATACAGAGTCCACAAAAGATGTGATTGATTGTTCTTAAAAACCAGTTTGGTATAAAACAGCCTTTCTCTGCAATGTCATCATGCATATGCTCCTGTTTCTATGTCCCTTTGTCTTCTCTTTTGTATCTAATCTGGATTTTTAACTATAATTCTTCATATTTCTTTCTTTTCCTTTCTTTGCAGTTGTGTTCTAATGCTTTACTGGATTTTATTCCCATCAAATATTTCTCATTCCTTAATAGCCTTGCTTAATTTAGTAACCATCCAGACAACTGTAAAACACTACCATATACTAATTTTCCTTACCATGCACCCATAAACTGCAAACAACACAGCTCCCTCCTCTGTCCCCATCTCCCAATAAGGGTGGCGATTTAAGACTTTTGAAAACTAAAGGAAACTAATCTTCATTATAAGGATGAAAGATTACAGTGGACAATGATTGTGGGCAAGACCATAGGGTCAGAATGGACAACTTGTGTAATGCAAGTACCCAATAGTCACTCTACATAATGTCTTAGTGGAGGTAGTGTTTTAGAAAAAAATGGAACAACTTCATTCTTGTGATTTCTTGTATGTCACCAAAAACATGAAGTCCTTCATTTTTGTTAAACAGGAAACCAATGATGATACTGCTTACTGAAAACCATCTGTCCATGTTCATCTATATCAACAAACTTCCGGGCAATTTGCATTAGCACAAGCTGTTGTTTCTGTCTTTGCCAATGTTTAACGATGTCGGGTGATCTTACCTCTTCTCAGGCAGCATATTATATGAAATGAGATCCTCAATGACATATGTGGTGTCCTGGGAAGATAATATTTTTTTTTCTTCACAGGGTAGAAAATGCATTGCAAATTCTGTGATCTGTAAAATGTGAGGTCTGAAAGTGTTTCAATATCATATATGAATAATTTTAATGATGGTTATATAATAATCTAAAATATTTATATTTCAATTAATGTTTTACTTAATACTTTTCATTCTTTTGTTTTATCAGTCAAAAAGGTGATATTGCCTTCTACAGGGAGCATAGTCATGCATTATGTATTTGGCTCCATTAAGAATTCACTAAGCAATGACTTTTAGGTGTTAATAAGGGACATTAATTTTAAAAAAAGAAAATAGTTAAATATGCAAAGTGAGAAATGTTAAATTCCTCAGTTTTAGATATATCAGGACAAACCAAAAGATACT
>NW_004444306.1:412224-415261 GCF_000243295.1 Trichechus manatus latirostris
TACTGGTGTTATTTTTTTTTTTTTTTTTTTTTCCCTCAAACATGTAAGGCTTTCAAAACAGGGCAGAACTACATGACTTATTTTTAAATTATAAAACGTGTTGAAATTTATTTTTTTCTAGATATGAGATGTCCATTCTGAAAAGAAAGAATGAGCTGTAAATCAAGAAAAGAAGACATCAAAACTCTTTTCTTACATGTCTGTTCAAGCTGAATTTGCCTCTCTGATAGATATAATATTTGTGCCATAATTATGTGAAGATTAATTTTGATACATCAAAGAAACTAAAAAAAATCCTTAAATGGTATTTTTTTTAGATTAAACATAATTCTAATGATGAGGATAACTTTTTCTATTTACAAACAAGTTAGATTATATTTCCCCAAGTATCCTCCCGCTAAAGGCCAATGTTTTATATTTTTATTTCAGGGATCATGCAGAGATCCATACCAGAAAATGAGAGGAGATCCCATTTTCCTGCTTTTCTTTGTCTTATACCAATTTTGTTCTGTGCCTAATTTTGCCTTTGCTATCTGAGGTGGAATGATGGAGAACTACAGGAGGAAGTGATGAGATGCTTTTCCATAATCTCCAGGTTGCCAATATATTCATCTAACCATTTTCAGCTTATTCCCACACATTTTGTAATCTTACTGAGCTGTGTGCGATTGTGAAGTCTAACATGTCTTTTAAGTATGAGTTGCAGAACATTATGCCAACTAATACCTCCTTCTGCACAGTATGTTTTGGAAATTGATTTTTTTTCTAAATTTTAAAAGTAGAAACAAACTTTTTACAAACACTTGCACAGTAAAAAATAATGTAATGTTTTATTTAATTGGCATTCACCAAATATTGATCGTAATTGGATTACTCCCTGCCCACTAAATTTTCAGACCACCTTCATCATCTACCTGTACAAGACTTAAGACACATACAGGTGGCTGATTGCAAATACTGTTGGAACTCTGAAGTTCTCTATTTGATCCAATCTGATTACCTCAGTAATATACCGCCTTTGGTCACTGGCATCATCTCCTTTAAAATGAAATACGAAATTCTACAGATATCCATCTAAATTCTACCCAACACCTTTCCTTGAAGGCAGATCCTTAAAGCAACATTTTGTAGGAAGCAAAAGAAGTTGCAAATAGGTAGAGAAATTAAAAAACAAAAGCAAAAACAAAAACACTTCTTGCTCTTAGCCATAGATTTTGCTACATGACAAATCCCATGAATCCATTTAATTATTTCTTTGTATTTTAATACTCAAAAATAGTTTCAGATTGATTATTGCTACTGTTTCCTTGTCGTTTTCTCTTAATAATGTCTTTTTTTTCTTTTTAATGTCAGTACCAAAAATTGTTCTTCATTGCCCAATATCTTTCCAGAAAAATTCTGCTGGCAAACAAAATGGCAACTAAAACAAGTTGAGGTTCTAAATGTTTATTGATGATAATGAAAAAAGACGAAATGTGTATTTAATACAGGAAAGTCAGATGTTGATGGTACGTCATCACATAAATATTTGAGGGTGTCTTTTATTTTTCTTTTAAAGTAATTACCATCAGTGTTGAAGCTATTAGATACATTTGGAGTGTGCTATTTTGTATAAGATGCATTTATATTGCTTTGAGATAAGCAGACTTTGCAATGAAGCTGTCCTTGGCTGAAGGTGTTACCTTAATGTAATTTTAATTCTGTCTGATAATTTCAGGTAGGAAAATCTATCTTTATACACTAACCTACCATTCCCATTTACGTACAATTTTAAGAGTGTGGATGTTAAAATTTCTGATAAATTAGTCTTATACAATTCTTCTTTATGTATCTCTAAAGCACACACACAAAAAACATCAGTATAGATTTTTCTTCAAGGCATCAGGAGTTTCTTAGACATTTTTGGCCTTTCCTGGGGAAAATGAAAAAAGCACTCTATGTTAGGATCATCATTTTAATTTAATTGTCAGAAGATTTTATTTGACTTTGGCATTAATAAAATTGATTATCTCATTTTCAATGCCGTTAGACAGGAGAAGTTTCAGCAGAGATGATAGAGCAACTATTGGCTATTAGGTGGTGAAAATGATGACATGGGACAGTGTAGAAACCATTGTCATCATTTGCCTTGCCAAAACTTCTCAACATTGGAAAACAGAACAAAACAAAAACAACTTTGATTTGAAATCCAAGGAAAGAGGTATATAAAATACCAGGAAACATAAAAAATTTAAGCCCCTCCCCCCAAAAAAAATTAGATGCACTTTATCAGGAGGGATTAATCTCTGGAGAGGATATCACGTTTGGTGAAGTAGAGGGCCATCTAAGGCAAGGAAGATCCTCACTAAGATAGTGCAATATCTGCGAAAATGGACTCGGATTCTCAGCAATCGTGAGGATAATACAAGACAAGGAAAAGTTTCTTTCTGTTGTACAAAAGGTCACCATAAGATGGAATCGGCTGGATGGTAACTATTATCTGTCTCTGTCTCTCTCTCTCTACCTACAAAGAATCCGACAGTTTGGAGAATTCATTACAGAGAATGCTCAAATTCCCAGTATATATATACCTTGAGTATACACACATATGTTTGCACACACACACACACACATACACTTTGTGAAAAGATACTAGAGAGTTAAAGTTAAAAAAAAAAAAAAATCCCTACCACCATTGACTGCTCTGACCAGGATCACAACAGAGGGTTCTGGACAGAGGTGTAGAAGGATGTAGAGCATAATTCTAGCTCACAAAAAAAAGACCAGATTTACTGGCCTAAAGGAGACTGGAGAAACCTGGAGAGTATGGCCCCCAGACATCCTTTCAGCTCAGTGGTGAAGTTAGCTCCGAGGTTCATGGGTCAGCCTGGGAGTGGATAGCCCCGTAAAACCAAATGAAACTAACGAGGTACAGGAGTCCAGTGACAAGGGCCAGAAGGCAGAAAGGGACAAGGAAGCTGGTGATAGGCAACGCAAGGTTGAGTAAGGATATTGCTGATGTGTTGTGAGATTGTTAACCATTGTCATAGGGCAACAT
>NW_004444306.1:420391-429596 GCF_000243295.1 Trichechus manatus latirostris
GCACTTACTACAGCCACCAGGGAAGGTCAGTAATCAGTGCAGGGCAGGTTCCAGTATGCCGTGCCTGTGCTGCTTGGTGGTGTGATGTTAAGCACACGGTGCAGGTAGACAGGATGGAGGGGGGAGATTTTTATGTGTGGAGTTAAGATGGATATGGGAGAGACGAGAGAGGAACAGGAGCCAAAAACATACAAACAAACAAGAAAGTATGCTAGGGGAGCTTGCCATTGGAGTGGAGAGATGAGAGACTATTAAATGGAGAAGAACAAAAAGGGGAAGAAGAAGAAAAAAATAAAGAAAAGGAAAGAATGAATAAATAAAAATCAGAAAGGAAAAGAACAGCAAAGCTGCCAGGGATCCCACCGGTGAGGCTATGAGGTCTGGGGACGTTGTTTTCAGGTGTTGCAGTATAGCCTGGCTTGAAGGTGTAGAGGTATTCAGCGCCAGGTATTCAGGAAGCAGAAAGAGAAGGAAGGTATAGAGAAACAAGAAACCACATGATGAAGAAAGACAAAAAGGGAAAAAGAGGGAAAAGAAAACAAAACAGATTAAAAAAAAAAAAACAAACAGAAAAGCCCCCCAAAAAACAGAAAAAAAAAAAACATGAAAAAGAAATGCCCTCAGGGATCCCTCTGTGCTTCTGTGCAAGCCAAGGGGGTAGGTTCCAAGCCACACAGCACAGCCCGGCCAGAAAGGGCTCCAAACTCAAGAAAAGGAAAAGAAAACAAACAAACAATTCAAAACAAACAAACAAACAAAAGCCCCGGGATCCAACCAGCATGGCAGCCCAGATAAGGGGCAGTTCCATGCTTGAACGGAGCTCCGCATCCCCTCAGGAAGAAGCAAAGATAGTGCACAGAGCCAGGTATTTGAGCAAAAGGAGGGGGAGGTGGTGAGAGGTAAGCAAGATATCAAAAGAAGTGGAAAAAAACACCAGTAGCCAACAAATGGCACTCTGAGAGCTAGACAGTGCAGGCGGGTGGAATCCAAGCAGCCAGTGCTTCCCGGAAAAGACTCTGGCTGCGGGAAGCAAAGGAGGCCGAGTAGGGATGAAGAAGGGTGGGGGGTGGGAAAGCGTATATCACAAATTACGGGTTGTTTTGTCTCCCGCTGGAAGCTCCGTGAAGCTGCTTTTTCATACCCCCTATTTGCTGGTCTCCAATAGGAGTCCAAGATGGCTGATCCACACTGTGTTAGCTGATAGGGGACCTCTGCATGAATCTCTCCTCGCTCTCCATTCTCTGTCAGTTTTATCACTCCATTTGGTGCTTGGTTCAGTTCTTTATCTCTTCATTTGATGTTTAAGGGTTTCAGGATTGCTGTTTTCTCTGGCTTAGTTTTTTGGATCTTTGCTGTGGAGGGACGGCGTGGTGCTTCTGCCTAGAACGCCATTTTGCCGGAAGTCCCTCCAAATTTTTTTTGCTGTGTCTACATCCTCTCTGGATATCCTTATGCAATCGTTTGTTTAAAATGGATGATTTCCCCATTACTTTGTTCAGGATAACATAAGACTTTTTACCTGTAGGATAAGGATGCCAACTGCCTTGAACATGGAGCAGGTGGGAGGCACTATCAACATAGAATAAAAAGAAGTAGAAAGTGGTCCTAAAGCAGAAGGAATTCTGAACAAGGAAATGACTCTAGGCAATAAATATTAATTAACTAAATAACCTGTCAATGACTACGTTTGGACAGCGAAACACAGAAGAGAAGGCTAGAGCTGCACATTGGAAGCAACGTCTTAGGCTGGCGACACATGCAAAGAGTACACAAAAACTTGAAGGAGGAACTGAAAAAAAAGATACCTTTCTATTTTTCTATTTTAGGGATATCTGCCTTGATTACGGTACCCCAATAACACGTGTTTTACATTTTTTTTTTTTTTTTGGCCAACTGAGCCTCTCCCTGCTCCCCCAGTTATTTTAGTAAGTACTCTATGCTAACTTTGTTTGTTTAACAGCAACATGTAACCTTTTCTTCCCAAGTCCATATACTCCATGTAGACAGAATGAACTGCATTGGATTTTCTTCTGATATTTTAGAATCTATCTTTAGGAATTGCCCTGTTACTCTAGGTATCCTTTGGAATCCCAGTATTCTGTTACAGTGCCCTTTGATATTTTTAAAATACTTTTATATTTCTATATATAAGACAAGTACCCACCGCTTGTCTGTCAGTTTGTCCTACTGTAGTGGCTTATGTATTGCTGTGATGCTAGAAGCTATGCCACTAGAATTCAAAATACCAGCAGGAGCACCCATGGTAGACAGATTTCAACAGAGCTTCCAGATTAACACAGACTAGGAAGAAGGACTTGGTGGTCTACTTCTTAAAGAATTGGCCAGTGAAAACTTTATGAATAAAAGCAGAACGTTGTCTGGTATAGTGCCAGAAGAAGAGCCTCTCAGATTGGAAGGCATACAGACTACGACTGGGGCGGAGCTACTTCCTCAAAGTAAAGTCCACCTTAATGACATGGATGGAATCAAGCTTTAGGGACCTTCATTTGCTCATGTGACACAACTTAAAATGAGAAGAAACAGCTACTAATATCCATTAATAATCAGAATGTGGAATGCACAAAGTATGAATCTAGGAAAATTGAAAATTGTCAAAAATTAAATGGAGTACATAAAGATCAATATTTTAGACATTAGTGAGCTGAGATGGACTGGTATAAGTCATTCTGAGTTGGACAGTCACATGGTCTACTATGCAGGAAATGACAAATTGAAGAGCAACAGCATTGCATTTGTTGTAAAAAAAATAATAATAATTCAAGATATATCCTGATGTAAAACTCTGTCAGTGATAGGATATTATCTATATGCATAAAAGGAAGACCAGTTAGTAGTACTATTATTCAAATTTACACACCAAACACTGAGGCTAAAGATGAAGAAATTGAAAATTTTTACCAACTTCTGCAGTCTGAAATTGATCAAACATACAATCAAGATGCATTGATAATTACTGGTGATTGGAATGCAAAAGTTGGAAGCAAAGAACAGACATCAATAGTTGTAAAATATGGCCTTGTTGATAGAAACAATGCCGGAGATCGCACAATAAAATTTTGCAAGACCAACAAATTATTCATTGGAAATATCTTTTTTCACCATCATGAATGGTGACTATACTGGTGGAACTCACCAGATGGAACACACAGGAATCAAATCGACTACATCTGTTGAAGGAAACAATGGAGAAGCTCAGTATCATCAGACAGAACAAGGCCAGGGGCCGAAAGTGGGACAGACCATCAATTGATCATATGAAAGTTCAAGCTGAAGCTGAAGAAAATTAGAACAAGTTCACAAGATCCAAAGTATGACCTTGACTATATTCCACCTGAATTTAGAGACAGTCTCAAGAGTAGATTTGATGCAATGAACATAAATGACCAAAGACTGGATGAGTTGTGGAACAACATCAGGGACATCTAACATGAAGAAAGGAAGAGGTCATTAAAAAGACAGGAAAGAAAGAAAAGACCAAAATAGATGTCAAAAGAAACTTTGAAACTCGCTCTTGAATGTAGAGTAGCTAAAGCGAATAGAAGAAATGATGACGTAAAAGAGCTGAACAGAAGATTTCAAAGGGAAGCTCAAGAAGGCAAAGTAAAGTATGATAATGACATGTGCAAAGACCTGAAGTTAGAAAACCAAAAGGGAAGAACATGCTCAGCACTTCGCAAGCTGAAAGAACTAAAGAAAAATTCAACCCTCGAGTTGCAAGAGTGAAGGATTTTATGGACAAAATATTGAATGTTGCAGGAAGCATCAAAAGATGATGGGAAGAGTACACAGTCATTGTACCAAAAAGAACTGGTCGATTTTCAACCATGTCAGTAGGTTGCATATGATCAGGAACCAAGGGTACTGAAGGAAGAAGTCTTACCTGCACTGAATGAATTAGCAAAAACAAGGCTCCAGGAATTGATAGAAATACCAGTTGAGATGTTTCCACAAGTGGATGTTGAGCTGGAGGTGCTCACTTGTCTATGCCAAGAAGTTTGGAAGACAGATACCTGGCCAACTGACAGAAAGAGATCTATATTTGTGCCCATTCCAAAGAAAGGTGATCCAACAGAATGCAGAAATTATTGAACAATATCATTAATATCATATGTAAGTAAAATGTTGCTGAAGATCATTCAAAAGCATTGCAGCAGTACATTGACAGGGGACTGCCAGAAAGTCAAGCTAGATTCAGAAGAGGACTTGGAATGAGGGATATCACTGCTGATGTCAGATGGATCTTGGCTGAAAGCAAAGAATACCAGAAAGATGTTTACCTGTGTTTTATTGACTATGCAAAGACAGTTGACTGTGTGGATCATAACAAATTATGGATAACATTGTGAAGAATGGGAATTCCAGAACACTTAATTGTGCTCATGAGGAACATGTACATAGACCAAAAGTCAGTCGTTGGAATAGAACAAGGGGATACTGTGTGGTTTAAATTTAGAAAAGGTATGCATCATGGATGTATCCTTTCATCATTCTTATTCAATCTGTATGTTGAGCAAATAATCTGAGAAGCTGGACTATATGAAGAAGAAGACTGTATCAGGATTTTCAGAAGAATTATTAACAACCTGCCATATGCAGATGACACAATCTTGCTTGCTGAAAGTGAAGAGGACTTGAAGCACTTACTGATGAAGATCATAGACCACAGCCTTCAGTATGAATTACACCTCAACATAAAGAAAACAAAAATCCTCACAACTGAGCCAGTAAACAACATCATGATAAATGGAGAAAAGATTGAAGTTGTCAGTGATTTCATTTTACTTGGATCCACAATTAAAACCCATGGAAATAGCAGTCAATCAATCAGAGGACGTATTGCCTTGGGCAAATCTGCTGCCAAAGATCTCTTTAAAGTGTTAAAAAGCAAAGAAGTCACTTGGAAGCTTTGAAGACTAAGGTGCACCTGACCTAAGCCATGGTATTCTTAATTGCTTCATATGCATGGGAAAGCTGGACAATGAATAAGGAAGATGGAACAAGAATTGATGCCTTTGAATTATGGTGTTGTGGAAGATTATTGTATATACCGTGGACTTCCAGAAGAAAAAACAATTCTGTTTTGGAATGAGTACAACCAGAGTGCTCATTAGATGGGAACATCGTGAGACTTTGTCTCCAGTAGTTTGGACATGTTGCCAAGAGGGACCAGTCCCTGGAGAAGGACATCATGCTCGGTAAAGTAGAGGTCAGTGAAAAAGAGGAAGAGCCTCAAAGAGATGGATTGACACAGTGGCTGCAACAATGGGCTCAAGCATAACAATGATCGTGAGGCTAGCACAGGACCAGGCAATGTTTCATTCTGTTGTACACAGGATTGCTATAAGCTGGAAGTGAATCAATCGCCCCTAACAACAACAAGGCAAGTGCAGGATAGTAAAAGTAATTCAATAATGACAAGCAAAATTAATAAATAAATGAAGTCAACTGATTAAAAAAAATCACCTGAAATTCTGTCTGTTGTTTCTATCCAGTAGCTTTTTATTCATGATGACAATATGTGTGCAGAGTACAAAAGCTCCATAGGGTTTTGAAGGCTGTGACCTTTTGAAAGCAAATCATCAGACTTGTCTTCTGAGGTGCTTCTAAAAATGAAAATCCAAACCTGTTGCTGTCTAGTTGATTCCAACTTCCAGTGACCCTAGAGTTAGAGTAGAACTGCCTCAGAGGGTTTCCAAGGCTGTAAATCTTTATGGAAGCAGACTGTCACACCTTTCTCCCACAGAGTGGCTGGTGTGTTCGAACTGCAGAACTTTCAGTTATCAGATGAGCAAGTAACCACTGTGCCATCAGGGATCCTGAAATGCATTTGGTGGATTCAAATAGCCAACATTTTGGCTAGTAGTTTAGTGCTTAAACAGTTTGCACCTCCGAGGATCTGTGGGATAATTGCTGTTAAACAACAGGGCCACAAGCTATTAGGAGCACAAAAGTCTCTCCCTAACATTCTCAATTGTGACTCTGTAACATGTAGCCCTCGGACTGATCTCTAAGTCTTTTCTCTATTCACTAGTATCTCAAATTTTTATTTAATACAATGTTTAATGTTATCTAAAAGAAAAGCTTGGAGCTGGAAATTAGGATGCTTGCATTATCGTCCTGGTTTACCAATAATAATTATATATTCTGAGGTCACTGGGTGTCTTTAGCTATATATTGTCCTGCATGAAATGTAGCTAACAATATATTTCAAAACATACTATATTGTGAAAAGAAATCAGATGGAGGTGAAAAGTATCTAAAAGGAAAAGTTTGGAAAAAAAAAATCAAAGATACTCTTTCCAAGGTTAGAGTGATGAAATAGTAGGACGACAGAAGAGAGGCTAAAGGTAGTAAAGGTTACTATCTCTTTCCAATAATTTCTTCTTTTAATTGGAAACTCAGATATTAAAATTCATGGTAAGAGTCTTATGAGTCTGCTCAGATCACATCTATCCAATGGAGATTCCCACAGCTATCTTTTTAATTTCCAGTTTAGGAATTATTCTCTCCTTGTCCATACCGAAGTGTTTATTTGCTCTAATATAAAATTAATAGATAAAATGATATAATGTATGCAATGCTATTTAAAATCTTCTCTAGTTCTGATATTCTATACTCTTCCAGATCTAATTTTTAACGTCTGGTAATTATTTTTTCGAACAATGGCATATAGGTTAAATTTATTTTTAAAACGCCTTCTAGAAGAAAGGATTGTAAAATTGTATTTTTCAATCTGTGAAATAAGTCTAGATATAGAAATCTGTCACTGGCAGATACTTCAACAGATCAACCTACCGCTAATTTTCTGTTCTGATTTCTAACAATATTTTATTTGAGTTCTTAGATGGTAGATGTTTTTTTACACTACTTCACCAACAGTATAATACCAAAAAAAAAAAAAAAACAAACAAACAAACTAAACCCCTTGCCATTGAGTCGATTCTGACTCATAGTGACCCTAGAGGACAGAGTAGAGCTGTCCCATAGAGTTTCCAAGGAGTGCCTCGTGGATTCAAACTGCTGACCTTTCGGTTAGCAGCCATAGCTCTTAACTTCTACACTACCAGGGTTTCCAACAGTACAGTAATTTAATTTAGAAGTAGTTAAGAAATGCATAGTGACTCATAATGTGAAAGAAAAATTTTGTGAAGCTTAGCTCCTGGCTAATAAAAACATTTCTCCACTTCTGATAATGTCAGACTAGATAGGCAATTCTTGCACACATAACTAATTTTGACTATAAGAATGAATTATTCCAAGTGAAAATCACCTAAATGCTTACTTGACTATATATGGTGAAAATTATCCAGCAAGAAAAGTCACAAAGAATGCCTTGAGGGAAAGAACAGAATATCAACATCACAACAAAATCTACAGTTTATCATTTCCAAGTCAGATCATGCAGCAGGACCTATATAAGCTTGTTAGGTTTAAAATAATTCCTTGAACTTGATTATATATATATATTTATATAAGCTGTCGGTCTTCTTCCACTTTTAATTTGCTTGCATAATTAAAATACTCCAACAGCACAACTTTTGAATAGAAGTGCTCTCTTTTTCTAATGTACTTAGGATATTTCACTTGTATTTGATAGCCGAAGCCACATTTTTTAGAATTTCCTGCTTGATATTATAAAGAATTGACTTCCATTTGAGTCTTTTAAGACTTACATTGTTCCAAACTGTCACCTCTAATTATAGTAACATGTTGGCAGTGAAGCAAAAGAGGACATCCAATGAAACTAGGTATACCAGTCCCATAATACATCAATTGTGATATAGTACCTGCTTTTACTTTATAGTATAAAATATTTTATTTCACTTTTTCATAATTTTTTCTTCTTTTCCTTCTAGATTAAGAAATACACAAGAAATTATATTGTATTTTAAAAATCATTGGCACAAGAGCTAAATCCTTAGACCATCATGCCCGTACATGTTCATACATGTGGAGATGTATTTAGACATATTTATTAATGCAACATTTAAAAGAGTTCAATTTACACAGCATTTTTCAGGTGTGTCCTATCACTACTTTGCAGCAGTCTAAGCTTTTGACCGTGACTGACTATGCTGTGGGAAGCTAGTCATTAGAATCTACGGGAAAAATAGAGTAAATCAATTCATGTATACGCACTGCCCCTCCTCGCCCCCATCTCTGGTAAAGTAATTTTTGTTTTTGTTCTCTAAATTGAGTATTTGTATCTGATCTATTATTATGTATTCACCAATGTTTGCATGTTGTGACTGATTTCTTGTCTTACAGTCCTCCACTGAGATATTTCTGCAAAATTCCTAACAAAATGTCTTCATACTGTGTTTCTACATTTTGATTGCAGTTTCTGGTTGGCTTTTGATTTTGGAATTTGAGGCTGTATCCAAAGCCCTGAGAGACAAAAATGTTAGTAGTTATTTTCCTTTAGGTAAAACAGTTAAGACTTATTTCAGGTAGACACCTGGGAATAAGACAATTTACTACATCCAATTTCAAAGTTTATTGACTCTGTTAAAAAATAATCATTTAAAACTTTGAAAAATGCCAAGGGAGTATGGATGGAACTTTCAATGTCTTACAGGGGCAGTGGTTCACAGATGCACACACAGAGTAATTATTATCTATGTGAAGTTACATGCAAACTTGTAGATTTCTGTCTGGTAGAAAACAAAATCCCAAACATTAATCTATTTCCCTGTAAGATTAGTTAGTTTAGTTTTGTAATTAACCTAGTAATCTTATTTTAACATTCCTTTTTTTTTCCAAAATGCCCTAATAAGCCAGTTCCACAAATGATTTTATTTTCTTTCTGATTTCCCCGTTAATTAATGACTTGAATGCAATTTTTGAAATGTGTTTATGTTTGTAGAGAGTCATGTGTTTAACTTTCTGAAAATAGTAACTTGAAATTTATGCTAATTATAATAACTAAACTTAATGGAAACTTTTAACTGTTAAACTCTTGCTTTACATATAAATCCTGTGAGATCAGTTCTGTTATTCTGAAAGAAAGTGAAAATTTGAAATAATGCTTATTGACATATGCACAGCATGGCAGCATTGTTCACAATAGCAAAAGATAGAAACAACCTAGATGACCATCAACAGATGAATGGATAAACAAACTATGGTACATACACACAATGGAGTACTATGCAACGAGAAAGAACAACAATGAATCTGTGAA